>NC_050469.1:22035045-22327545 GCF_013373865.1 Monomorium pharaonis
AATTAATTAAAACTCTTTTTATCTCAAAACGAGAAAGTTTTATTGTTGAGCTTTATAAAATTATTAAACTTCCAATATTTAATACGAATTTAACAATAATTCTAAAATAATAATTCTGAAATATTTCCATAAAAATTAAATCAGATACGAATATAATTTTTATATGAAATGTATAAAAATATTGTTGTATTTGTCGCACAATCGTTTGCCTTCCGGCACTCCTGTTCTTTCATCAAGAGCAATGGTGCGCCTTCGCGTTCTATTTGATGGTGTCGGCTTTTATATCAACCGCCTGCGAAAAAAATCGATACCAGATTGGAAGAATAGTCTTGAACGATGGATTGTTAATAATAATATAATTATGTATAGCTGAGACATTGACTCGCTTGTATTTTTGAAAAGAGCATTTAATTCTTTTAAACAATGTTTTCCTCATTGTTACGTTAGTGCAGTGTAAATGCGGGAGTGCCAAAAAGTAAAATAATTGTGTGGTGCAACAATACACATACAGACGCAATAGAAATCTAAATCACAATCAGTAAAAACTCGATAAAATCAGTGGAACTACACTGATAATTCAGTGATTATACACTAATTCTGAAATGAAAATTACTGAAAGACAGGGAATATTCAGTGATTATCACAGTTATAACATATCCAAGTATTAATTTGTATAATGTATAATGTGATTATGTTATTTGAATATTTTGTATTAAATTAATATTCAACATTTCTTTGTGTTAAAATAATACAATCTATGTGTTAAAACAACACAAAAATAACGTAGTTTTGAAACATAAATTTCAAAATTAATAAATAAAATGTATAACTTAACATATTATAAATGTTAATTTTACTAAAAAAATTTTTTCACGGTACGTTTTTAAATTGTGTCAAAATATTACTTTTTTCACATTCTATATTTTAATTTTTTATATAAGTAATTGATGTTACTTTCTAATGTAATATATTTAACACACAAATTTGAGTGGACCGTTTTAGGACGTGTGATATACGTTTATTTTAAAATTGTCCAACTGTGTTTGTGTTTAATATATTTATAGGTATATATAGGTTCAAATTTTCGCAACAAATATTACTTCGTCGAACTAAGGAAAATTTTAATTCCATCATTAATTAAGCTATGCACTTCACCGCGACGGGGCCGAGGAACTCGAGTCGTTAATCTTACGAATAACGCTTGACGCCGCGGGTGATCATTAATAAAGACGCTTCCGATACAAGATCCGCGTTTAACAAAGTTTCACGTTTTCCGCGTACATCGGTATCTCGATCGCGTCTGCCAACCGCGATCGATGGAGCTCGTAGACTCGCGGCTCGCAACGGTCCCGAAGAAAAGCCCCGATGCGGATCATTATTTCTTTGGATCGTCTCCAAATCTCGCGCTACCGCGTATATCTTTGTCTCGGCAGATTCGAGGCTCCTTCAGGAGCGAGCTGCGAGAGGTTTTCGAGAACGGCAGGTTTCCACGAGGCGGGCGATCCTCTCGTCTCTCGTAGGTAGCGTTACCTCCGCGATCTTTCACATTATTTTCTACTTGAGACACATACGCGACGTGAAAGGAGACAAAGCAGACGGATTCAGGATCAAGAGGTGGAAGGCCCAAGGGAAGATAAGGGTCCGACGAAGACGGTTAAGGAGGAGTACCGCGAGGGAGTCCTGATCCTCGCGAGAGATCGCGGGTTCTCAAAGGCGAATGACGGCGGTGCTTCTTTGAAACGGGTATTAGCTGGGCGATTCCATCGAATTTGCGTTCTCTACGACCTCGAGAGTTCGATCACGAAATACGATATCTTGTATATTTGTAGAAGTAATAACGGGCGTAGAGGGCGAGATGGCCTCTCCGTGGAGGAATACCGAGGATGGGCGGCCTCTCCCCGGGGGTGGTCGGTGGGTCGTCGCGAAGGTGAAGAGGCGAAGGAGGTGGAGGGTAGCTTGGCGACACTCAAGTCTTCTCTCTCTCTCTCTCTCTCTCTTCCTCTCTCTATCGCGCGCTTGCTTTCTCTCCACCTTGCTCACGGAGTTGTACAAGGGTCCATCTCATAGCAACGCCCACGGAAACTCGAATCGATACGACGCACTGTTCTGGAAATTCGCCGGATTTTCGCGCTCGTTTTCGAATTTCGCAGCGAGCGTGCTCGCCTTTGACGTTCCACGACGGGGAAAGGGTCAGCGCGAGGGACGGCACGCTCGCGTCGCGTCGCGCCGCCCCCGCGCCGCGTTCAGACAATTTTTGCGGCTTTGCTCGCGTGTACAGGGGATACGCGAAGCGACAGCAAGCGACGCTGCGGTTTGCAAGTAGACAAAAATTAAATGGAAAATCGAAACACTCGAAATCAGAACGCACATTAATGTCACGTTTTAACGCACGTGATATAATAATTATTTGCTTACCGCTTACACGCGAAACGTCTTTCACATCTCGACTTGTTGACTCAGCGATCGATTATTTATTGATTTATACATTTTTTGTGAGAGTCGCCGACGACGCGGAGAACGCGGGTAACAAGGAGAATGCAAAAGTAATGGAATGTGGGGAAAAGGAGGGACAGCTGCGGGATCTCTGTATCGTCGTTGATAAAGACGCATCGATCCGAGTTCTTGAAAGAAGAAACGCATGGAGCCCTCGTAACGCGTACGAGTCCATATACAGAGTCTGCATCTTTCTGCGCGCTTCGATTACTATCCTCCTTTACGAGGCGCAGTATCCAGAGAGGTGGCTCGTTTTTCCTTCTTACCGACATGCCTAGCGGGCGCGAAAGGCCGACGGAGACCGAATCGAGATGAAAATCGTAACACCCCTTGTGTCCCTCCTTCTTGTATCGATACCCCGCGAAAAATCGGTATACGTATATTCGCGGCTTACTTATATCCTCGGGATTATATCTTCGCCATTACGATGTCGAAAATGTAACGGTACAATAATAATATTAATATATTTGGAAGCGTTGTGATGGATTATTTTCTTTCAAATTTTAATCAAGAAACAGTTTCAAACTAATGGTAAGTGTACTTGAAGTGCAATCGATTGTGTTTCTCTTAACCGAAATCATTGTTATTCTCATTTGGGGTTTTAAATGTAAAAGTTATCTAAAAATTGTTGACGTAGAGAAGGATACAAGTTAATTATTTTAAAAGATAAAACTCGAAAAAGTGCAGCAAGGAAAAAGCTAGAAAAAAACTGTTTTCCAAAATTTTTGTCAAATTTTTCCGAGAAACATTCGTAAGCGTCATTATTTTATTGAGTTAAATAATCCTTCCTAATTTGTATAGAAGGCAGAATCACTATTGCGCGATTGTCTGGGTATCGGGTCCAGATGTAAAAATGGTTAGAATGCGAGAGGAGTTTCTTTTCGTTTTTATCGGCGTGTCCAGTCAGGCGTCTTGTCATGCATGGCCGATATTGATATGTGCACGCGTGTATTCGAGAGCAAGCCGTCGACGGAGAAGCGGTCCCTTCCTCTCATCCCGAGGACATCCTCCTCTTTCTCGTCTCCTCGTCTCGCATTCGTTTTTCAGAGCGGAAGTTCGTGCACGAGAAATCCGGAAAATTGGACGGAGCGATCGCGTCTACTGTTGCCGACGAGCGTTCTTCAAATGAACGATCAGCTGGAATCCCATAAATCGGCCGGATCGATAGCGCAAAGAGCGATGTAAAACACGTCGAGTGGCTCGCGACGACGTGCACTTTTATTAACGAAATGTCTTTCGGCTTCCATTATTAAAGCGGTCTTGAGAGATATACATTGTAAAATCAAGGAATTGAATTGCTTTATTCTCTCTAAATGTAGAGTATATGGAACATTCGTTATTTTCAGATCGTGAAATATATATATGAATCAAATTATGAAGAAGTTTAAATAGAAGTTACAGGACATTATACGTGTACGTTTTTGTGATTAAAAAAATTAATTTTATTTGTAAAATTTACTGATCGTTATCGCGGCAAAGCGTAAAAATTCTTTTTTATTTTAATAGAAAAAATTAATTAATTAAAATTAATATATCCATTAATTTAGACAGCATAAAGTTGCTCCGATATGAAAAAGACAATATAATTTTTACACAATTTCTAGTGTCACATGTGAATAGATGCATAATATCTCTAGAATGCACACGTGAACGTAAATATAATTATTACGTAATATCGACCACGAATAGTACATGATGGTGAAGACTTCAGCCAATTGACCACCACTGCCATAAATTTGTCTACACGGGCGATTGTGGTCAATCTGCACAGGGTGTTGTAGGCTACCGGTTGATCCAGTTTCATTCCGGTTTCTTCGGTGAACTTCACCCCGGGAACGAGGCGAGCGCTGTCAACACAGAGGCGCGCGCACGGAATGACAAATGCTGTGTCGACCACCAATGTTGCTGCACAACAAATTATATCCAGGGCGATAAAATCTATCCTCGGACTTAGATAAATAGTGCTCGAAGGCGACACGTCGTTTATAAGTTTTGTGACAGAACCGTATCGTTTATTCTTCATCCAGAATTTTTTCGTGCGCTTCGTCATATGAAACTCCGAATATGATTAAGAAATAAGCGAATTTAATGTATTTTAACATTTTGTTTTTCTCTTTTGTGTTGCAGAGTCGACCAATGAATGTTTGGACACTTCGTCAGAAGAAAAAAGAATTCTCCGCTGACCAAGATTTCCGAGGAAGTCATTTGAGACTTAATTAATTACACAAGATATAAATAGACCGAGAAAAATTGTGTATAATTAATCGATTGAATAATTCGATTGATTTGAAAGCCGATGAAAAATTTCTGCTTTGATCGCAGTGATAAATAACGATTGTAAAATTCGAATGCACAAATCTCAAATCCTAGAGATGAATTGCGAGATAAATAAACGTACAAGAAAACGCCCCACCCAGGAATCGTTCCGGCTCCATCCTGCGCTCCCGTGTTGCCCCGTCCTACCTTCTGCTTCCTCGGACATTAATTTCATGCAGCGAGCTGCAGGTGCGCCGTCAGGTAAGTACGTGCGATATTATTGGCCGACGTCGGGCAGACACGAAGCCCGAGCTGTTGCGACTCGGCACGATCCCCATTAACCGTCCCATAAACAGATAATCGTGAATTTCCCGCCGATACCGTTCGCCCAATCAGATAAGACGGAACGTGGAGATACGAAATTATTGTCCTCGCACTTCTCGGCTAGTATAACGCCTGAATGTTACAGTATAAGTGTTAATTAAGGGCAGATCGCGATCAGATTGGCGAGATGGAAAGTTGTGTATAGCTGGTCCTGAAAAACCATTAATTTTGGCCAAATTAACTGTTTTTAAGCAATGAAGTTTATTGCTCGATAAATGGACTTCTTCATTATGCTATAACTTTGGTACAACATTAACGGAAGCGGAGCATGTTAATGAGATGCCAAAATAACATGTTCGAAAGGAAACATAAACGACCACCTAAATAAATTTATTGTGGAAAATAATGACGAGAATTTTAGGACGATAATACTTGCAATTTGTATATAAAAAAATTAGCGCGTTGAAATATTTCCGTTCCATTAACGCACGTTTCCCCTTTTATTAATATTTACACGAAGATACGGAAAACACTCAGTTTCAAATTTACATAACAATTCACACCGCATAATTCTCTCATGTCAAAAGCCGGCGCTCTGATAAAAACGTGACTCGCGAATTCGCCCTCGACTCGATGCCGGAGGTAAATGAAGGATTTTCGCGCGTCTCCCTGCCATTATTTGGCAACGCGGCTACGTCTCTGTTTGTTCTACAAAGTGTGGAACGGAGTCGCGAGGGCCAGAAAGAGGAGTACTCCGTTAATCATTATCCTGGGGTATGTCGAGAGGGCGAAGGAAGCCTCCTTTGAGGCCGGACCACGGCTGCTCTGCCCGGAATTCCAGGGACTCGGATTACAATTTGGCGAGTCCAGGGCGAGGGGAGAGTAAAATGGCCGCCGGCGGTAGGGTAGTTTTGCTCGCCGTAGGGTGGTTACGAGGGTGGCTAACTGGGTGGTCGACGAGTAGCGGTAGAAGAGGAGATAGGAAGGGGGCAGGGGATAGTAGTGGTGCAGAAGATGGTGGAGGAGGAGGAGGAGGAGGTGGTGGAGGTGGAGGTAGCGGTAGGTAAAGGGGACGCGGTGGTGGCTGAGCGTCGGGGCAGCGGGGGACCGACGCTAGCCACAACCCCTTAAGGGTCGAACGAACCCTTGCACTACTACACAGAGTCCAAGAACCCCGACTCTCTCTTTCTCACTTACTCTCTATTTCCCTCCCTTTCTCTCTCTCTCTCTCTCTCTTTCTCTCTCGGTCATTCTCTCTCCTTCGGTCCGCATTCGCCACTACATGCTGTCTCTCCGTCGCGCTTTCCACGCTCGCTCTGACTCTCGATTTGTCTCGCTCTCGTCCTCCTCTGTCCCGTCTCACCTCACCCCCTAGTCGCCCTCTCTGCCCTGGCGCTGAACAACCTTTATATCCACAGCCGCTATACCCACCACTACCGAGTACCGAGTACGTACGTACTACTAGCTTGCGTTATTCCCGCGTACGAGGGAGGGAAACGATCGAGAGAGAAGGAATGAGAGGGAGAGAAACGGAGGAACGGAACACACAGGGGTGAGTGAGCAGAGCGGACAGAGAAAGGGAGACGAAGGTGATGCCGTGAGAGAGCAAGGGTGAAACAAAGAGAGCGAGTATTTGAGGGAAACGGAGATCGCGACAGCGACGAGCGAGGAGAAGAGAGAGAGAGAGAGAGAGAGAGAGAGAGAGAGAGACAGGGGGCAAGCGAGAGCGAGAGGGTTGAACGAACGGGCGCTAGGGGCAAGGGTGGAATTTTAGAGCCGGGGCCAGCCTTAAAATACACGCCGCGCGAAATGCCGGGCGTGAATTAGAGCTCCTGCGTATACACGCTTTCTCTTCGCCGGCGTGGCGAAGCGAAGCGAAGCGATGCGAGACGCGGCGTGGCGAGGCGAGGCGAGGTGAATGACGAACGAACGGACGTACATACCTTCGGAATTTTAGCAAGCCGCGGAGCAGCAACGCCCGTTGTTTCTCTCAGTTGCACGTTTGTGCCGGCTTGAACGGACTGAATTTCGACGATTGCGCTTATGACGATGCCTGAGCGATTCGTGTTCATTACGGAGGAAATGATTAAATGAAACCCTCGATGCTATCGTCGAGCACTCGATCTTTAATCCTCTGATATGCAGTTTTGTTTTTTTTGCTTTGCGTAAGAGTTGTGTGTAAATTTAACCCTTGAATCAAGCGGAGCACCATGATTTAAAATAATAGAAAATTATTACGCTATTCATATGCGATTTTTTTAGTAATTATACAAAATATTAATAGATCGATAATCTAAAATATATAAAATTATTTTGATATTTTAAGCTACAGCATAGAATTCAATATATTGTCAGTCGATCATGAAAATAATCGTGGAATTTTGCGATTTCGAATTTTACTGCTCGCCGCGAATAAATAGCCGTCTAGAATCGCGCGCGAAAATAAACGAGAGAGAAAGCAGGACACCCAAAAGACGTAAGTCAGTCGGACGTGAGAAGTTTCACGATGTTGAGATCTTTTACCCGAGCAAAGGACTCGCAAGTGGTGATACAATCAAGCTGCCGTGAATGCTTAGATGCAAATAGGAATTAAATTTAAATTCGAGCGGAAAGTAAAAATTTCTTCCCGCGGTTTCCGCTGAACATCTTGTTTAGTACACCGTGTTTCTAAATATTTTACATTGCGTTTTGTAGAATATTTATTGTTCTCAACGAGAAATATAGAGGTAACCAGCCCGTCGATGGGACGTTGCTCGATCCGCGACGGTAAAAAAAAAAAGGGTAACCCATTAGAGGCGGCGAGACGAATAGATCACGGTGGGAGGTTGTACCGTGAATTTTAACGTCTCCGAGAACATAAGACCGATATAAGCATAGAGATTTAGCCGGAATATAGGTTAGATCGAAAATATAATAATCGTCGACGGATGCTCGGCTAATTTCGCCGATAGAAATAACGCGAATGAGATACCGACCAATTAGCGTATGAATATTTAAGTGAATCTATTAAGCGTCTCCTCTAGCAGCAGCTAGTCTGTAATGCAAAAATATTATTGACACACGATCTCTTAGAACGATATACTTATCAATTTACACATGCTGATTGGCGTAAGATATCGACTTTATAGTAATTATGAATTAATTTTGCGAATCTTACTAAGTTTCTCTCTCTCTCTCTCTCTCTCTCTCTCTCTCTCTCTCTCTCTCTCTCTCTCTCTCTCACACACACACACACACACACACACTCACTCCCAACGGTTAAATTCGACGGATAGTTCTGAAATGATAGTTGGTAGTTTACTAGGTACATCCTCAAATTACAACAGTGGACTAAATTACATCGAGCGTAAGGTTGAGCGTTATATCGGTAAAGTTCCGACGGGCGAAACTTTTATTTAAGGATGCGGCTACGGGGGCTTCTCAGGCGTTTCGTTACCGACGAGCTTAACCGCGGCTAATTTCGTATAATAATTGCACCTTATAAAGGAAATTTTGAACCTAATATCCTCGATGTTCATCTCATATTTATCGTCGTTCCCCCGAGAGATGGACAACTCCACTTTTGGTATCACAGTGCAATCTAAATTTGAACGTGACGGATTATCGCTCTTAATGGTCGGTAGGAATAAAAGTCGCAGTTACGCGTATAATATAACGAAACATATATAAATCGTATAAGTATACATATTTAATTACATATGCTTCCTTTATGATATTACAACTTAAAGATTTTCTCCTAACACAATTATATATGAACCAAATAGGATTTATTATCTAGTTATAACCACTATAACAAAATTACTATTGAAAAGTTAATATTAATAGTTTGAGTAATAAATTTTCCACAAGAACAGCAGTAATAAAATTTCCAATGTAGTCGCATTAATACTTTCGGCGGCGCTTGAACCAAAACAATTACAGTTTAATAGTTTCCAGTCTTTTAATAATAAATAACGGTGGTTTTCTTTACTTGACTCGAGGATTTCAGAGAGTAAACGCGACAAACAACGTTTCGTGTACCGCGACGTGTACGCGCTTTTCTCGCAAGCAAAGGCAACTCTCGCTCATATGAATTTCGCGTCGTAAATATACGTGTATTTACCTCACCTCACCTTCTACCTCGGCTACCTTCCAGCTTCGCCACGCGCACGCCAATATTAACATCCGCGAACAATCCTCCGACGGGACTGATTTTTTTTCCCCCTTTTTCATCGCATGTCGCCGCGTCCCACAGACGGCGGCGACAATGATGACGACTGCGCGCATGGATTTAACTAATAAGAGCAATTAATGCCGGAGGTAGTAGCTGGAGGGTGGTTTGTCCGCCATGGCATGTCTCTCTCGCCTGGCGGTCGCCTCGGTCAATACCCACCGGACAAGATGGCCGACGCCCACTCCAACACAAACTCGGAGTTACATACATTTATGTACTCAAATGTATAACCCACCGCCGCCCCCCTCCGCCCCTCCGCACGGAGTTGCCTTTCTCCTTCCGCCGGCTTCAACCCTCCACGGTCTCGCCAGCCACTCGGCTACACGGACACCGAACTTCATCATTATTATCTCGCCGGCCTGGTGTACCTACCTACCTTCCCACCGCCGAGTGTCTGAATTTTGCAAAAGCCGCGCGGCACTCGCGCTTTTAACGGTAATATTCAAACGGAAATTCAAGAGAATTTTGGTTAATAGTGCATTATGCACTGCAGCTAATTAAGCACTCGCTAAAGTGGAGCGCGATTGAATTCTTTGTTACGGGCGATGTTGAGTTTTTATTTTTCGCTACATGATGTTCTGTATAATTCGCGAAAGAGTTCGTGATGCTTAATATACTTTGTTGTGATTTGCTTTAGTTATGCTGTCACACTATTTATGTTTATTTGACTGTTATAATATTGAATTTAATTCTAGCGCATTAGCACAAGTTTCACTTCGTGAAACAGGTAGCTTTTTTTTACTTTTCTTCTCGATATTCCAAAAATATAAATTCAAAAATAGTTTATGACTTAAATATTTTGGTATCAATTAAACTTTGTATCATTTTGTTATTTTAATTATACGGACTCTATCGCAATATAATTATCATTTTCTAAATTTAATTGTAACGAATGAGAATTAATTTAAAGTCACTATCAATCGGTAAAATACTTAATTACTGTTAATAATATCTAGTAATCCTATTTAAATGTAGACATATATTAAAGATATTTATATAATATTAATTCTGTATAGGTGAGAATATACATATTTCTATTACGCCGAACTCTTAAAACGGATAGTCTTAATAAGATCTCATCAAGTTCCATATTCGAGGGAATTAAATTTATAATGAACTAAACGATTATGAAATACTAAATTTACATAATTTGAATTTATTTTGTAAATTTTTAAATACCGAACATTAGATGATATTTGACGTAAATTGTAGTAACAATTTTCTTTCACTTTTCTTTGACAATTTTCTTTTCTAATTACCCGTAGCTTGTAGTGCAAGTTTTTTTTTTTTACTCTTGATGCGGTGTTGGCTCGTTAGAGCACGTACGCGCGAATGAACCGTGCGAATAGGCACGTCGTAGAGAATCTCGATTGGTCAGTGCAGAGGGGTGGCCGACCCACGCGTCCGATTGGTCAAATCCACCCTTCTCTCAGACGAATGCTGACCCTTCGGGGGTGGGTTCTGTCGCCGGGAAATATCGCTGATATCTGTACCTTAACACGCTCGCCGGGATCGAATGCATGCTCGCTGGAATTGAATTATCTCTTTCTTTCCGTGTGCGGTAAAATAAGAAAAGAGAAACAACGAAACTCACGACGCGTTGCGTCGTTTGAAAGTAAGTGCTTATTCGAGTGGACTGCGAAGTGACGCACGCGACGCTCATAAAGCATGCAAATAGCGCGCAGTTTTTGCCTCTCGCCGCGTGATAAGATCGTCGAACGTTACGATTGTCGGAGAAATGTTGTAAAATCGATCGGAAGGATCAGGATAGTTCTAGTAGTGAAATGTATACACGATGTACTGCGTGTTCGTCGTAAAGCTCGTCGTAAAGTAAATTCAATATCATCGATTCGATTTGAGCGGGAATAATGGCAATTATTGCAGTATTATCTCGCGCTCACGACGAACCAAATTTTCTCGGTCGCGGGCGACGCGCGCGTCCCGGAATATCCGAGTGTAATTGATCTAGGAATTTAATCCGTTCAATTCAGGAGGAAGTCGCGGGCGCGGGAGATCGGGAATCTCGCTCGACAATACTTCCCCGCCGCGCGCCGCGCCGGTTCTTTATCGGGGGAAGAAAACCGGGGGGGGGGGGGAGCGCGGAGCCGCGAGCGGAGTATCGGCCGTAATGAGATTGAAATTAATTCGACATCGCGGTGCCGCGACACGACGAGATGTTCAACGATAAGATAATTCGACAAATTTGCTCGAGTAACTCCGCGAGATCTCGCCGGGGTCTCGCGAGATAAAACGGCTTCTCGCTTCTCTCCTCCGCTTCTTTTTTTCCATCCGTCCCCCCACCCCCAACCCCCTCCCCGCCGCCCGGCGGACGATGTACACGACCTCTTTAACCGGAAGACGAATGATCATTACTTAATCTTTTGACCGAGGACGAGGCGCCGTCGCCGACGGAGTATCCTGGCTAATCCGGCGCAATTGTTTTCGTCCATGTTGACTGCTTATCTGGCTTAACAGCCGACTAATTCCGCGATCTAACAAACTTCGAGCTCCATGGTCTCCCTAGGCACTTAACCTCCGTTACCGTGAGTTTTTTGTCGGGCTGCGAGCGACTTGCTGAATTAAAATTGTAAATTCCTCGAGATAACAACACGGAGAGACACCGAGGCGGCAACGCACCGCGGCAACGCGCGATAAAGGGCCATTATGTTTAATGAAATTATCTTAGTGTTTTATAAACCGACTAATTACGCATTTGTTTATTTAATATACCCTTTAGCGTTGACTTTTTTAGCAGCGTACTGTAATTTAGAAAGTTATTTTGTATTAATTTTTTTTAATAAAAAAGAACGTGGTTTTTATTACATTTTTCAAGATAAAATTAGATCACGTATTATTTTATTTCGGTGAATTTTATTTAAATTTTTTTCAAAAACTGCACACTTTTTTCCTATTCAAATTGTAATGTTACATACAATTTATAATAAAATCATTAAAAATATTTTACAAGCAACATGTGAATAAAGTATACATCATATGTGGAATTGGATATAGAACGAGGTAAAAGTGTAAAATTGTAACCGTACGTCTCAAGCAAGTCCAAGCAAATGCGTAACGTGCGATTATTATCCGCCAGCTAGCGTTTAGTAGGTGCAGGCCAGGGTTGTAACCCTCAGCGCTGACACTTGAAGATCTCTTCCGCTGCAGGGTGTATAGCAACCCTACTCCAAGCTCACTGCAGCTGATGGTTTTACTGGCTGGACTGTACCTCCTATTAGCAGGCAACCGTGTATTGCACCGGTGCTTTTCGAGTTCGGGTACTTCGGGTGCGAGAAACAGGAATGGCGAGGTACCACAAGCAACAGCGTATTGTCGCGTGAATCAGAAATTATTCGTATCGACGGAACTGTCTTGTAGACGTATTCACACACGTACACGACTCGACTATTTTTATAATTTATAATATTACATATATTTTATAATTTTATCTTTTATGATTAATAATATTTTACGATATCTCATAAGACTATTTGAATTGTCTGTGATAAATTCTAAGTAGCAGCTAAAAAAATATGAAACATTGTATTTCCTATCTTCCTCAAGTATTTATTTACTTTAATTTTGCATTAAACGTCTTAAAGAGAAATATATTGTCATTTACGGTGCGCATTGTTTTATATTTTTTTAAATACGATCCGAATAATTTTATAGATACAATATAATAATGATAAATATTTTGATGTAATATGTTCGAAAATTATTTTTTATTACACTATCAAAAAAACTGATATTAATGATACTAAACGATTTAATGATATTATCTTGCAAGTGATTTTACAATTCTAAGCCGTCGTAATTGGTTTTTTATTCATAAATATTCCGACCTAATAATTACGTGTGCTAAAAATACACACATTGATAAGTAAAATTTATAATTCAAGTGCTTTTTTTAATGGAAATATTTGTTTATGAAGGTAGACGATAGGAATTCCTTGCTTCTTGTTTATTATCACGGCAGAAGATAGCCGCGAGCTGCGATAAGAATAAATTCCCGCGATTTACGACAGGGAAATGGTCGCAACGGAATTCGGGGGTGGTGCAAGTGTTTGACATATTTTGTCCGGGAAACCGACAGATCAGGGACGAAAGCGACGGGGGAAAGGGCTGGCAAAGGGGAGTGAATGCAGGGGCACCTCTGTTTCTGACGTGCAGATTAGTGTCCGCCATTGTAGTGACGTCACCATAGTTAACACGCATTCAGACGGCCCGAGGAGAGACCGGCGAAACTATTGACCGCAATCATCCGCGGAAATCTGCCGAGTTTCTCAACGCGCCTGAGGTTAACGCGTTATTCATTTTATGCGTGCTCGCACGCGCGCCCACCCCCGCGCGGAATTTTCGATTTTACCGAAATACGCATAGGTGAGGACGTTTCGCAGCGGGAATCGGGGGATCGACTAGAACGGGACGTTTTCCTCGGCTCGATCACGCGAATGCGTCGACTGCAGAACGTGTCAGAAGTCGGTTCGCCGGTTGACAGATGAATATGCCCGGGGAACAATGGGGGCCGACCAAAAATTAACGGCATTGTCCTAACTTTGCATTCTGATGCCGCTGTTTGCTCCCGCCGCGCCGAGTCGATTGCTACGAAACAAGGACTGAGACGTGTACCGAGAAAGCTTTGAAAGCTGTTCTTCCTCCTCCTCCCACTCTCTCTCTCTCTGTCTCTTTCTCTCTCTCTCTCTCTCTCTTTCTCTCGATTACTGAACTGCAGATTAATCTGATGTAGATTATGCATCTCAGACTTCGAGACCTATATTTCACTTTTTATGGAATCCGTGGAACGATCTCAATGCGAAAGCAAAGTAGGTGAAGATAGGACAAAAAATAGGACAGTGAATATTGAATCGGTATATATATATTTTTTTGTTTATTTATGTTAATGTATATATTTTTATTTGTGTTTTTAAATTAGAAGATAAATGGTTTTTTTTAATTCCATTTTTAAATAAAAAATTAATACAAATGAAGCTGTTTAGAACCTATAATTATTGAAGATTGTCTCGAATAAGACAAATATTAATAGATAAATAATGCAGACAATCATAGATAAAAGTTCAATAATTTCTTGTTCTATTTTTATTTAAAAATTGATATAATATATTTAGAATAGTTTAACAAATTATTCGGCATATAAAATTGATTTTTTTTCAGTTTTCTTAGCAAAAGACACGAAACATACAGTTTGATTTTGAAAGTTTGTGCATATAAACTGAAGTTCATATTCTTGACTTACTTTTATTAATAAAAGCGTTTTTTAAACATGTCCAATCGCGCAATATTTAAAACAAATTTTCGAAATATTTATAATTATTTGAATATTTTATAAATATGTACTAAAATATTTCAATATTTTATGATATTAGGTTGAAAAGATCATAAAAATTTATGAATATTAGAAAAATATTGATAAAATATGTATTTTTTATACATATCTACAATATCTATATTTTAATAACAATGAATAAAAATTTCATTTTTTTTTATTCGTATAAAATATTTATATAATATTTAGAAAAATGTATGGTAATAAATATTTACAAATATTTATTGTATGCTATTTATAAATATCGTATGCCGTTTAGATACTTTATTAGTACTTTTATAAAAGTAATTCGGAACCTACTAATAAAAGTTAATCGAGTATCTTGGCTTTAATAGATGCTAATATTTTTATAATTAATTCATTATATTAACTATTATTAACTATTATATTTAATAAAATTATATTTAATTTTGTATGACATTTATTAATTTTTTTGTTTATGTAAGTTAAAATTGTTTTATTGTAGATATATAAGAAATATACTTAATTTATTAATTAATTATTAATTTTCAAAAATTGTATTGATAATAAAATTAAAGTAAAAGAGAAAATCTTTCAAGTTATATTACACTTTTTTCTAAAGTTAAAAGGGAGTAAAGTATAAGCCGACCACTCTCGAGCGAGCCTTTGACCAAGCAACCCGATATACAGGGATATATCTCGTTTAGCTGTAGCATGATTATTCTCACCTGAGATTTCGTTTGCATCGTCATAGCTTCCGCTAGATGGCATAGTTGATTCCTTATTAACACATTTACTACCAATAAAATTAAAATGAAATGTTGCCAACAAATAACGAAACTTCGAAGTTTAAGATTGTCCATTGTAATACGCAGAACAAAAATTAATTAAATGATTAAAATCATTTATGATAATAAACGTGTTTAAACAGTTATATAATTTTCTATATATAACTACAACTATATAAATAAAAAGTAAATAAACATGAGATATATTTATAATTTTTGCACTTTTTAACTTCATGGCGATTTATATAAATTATAAATTAAGAGATTAGTTAAAACTAAAAATTAAATTGCGTATATTTACAGCACAGTTCAATTATATTTATGGTTGACGAATAAAAAAATACTTCTATTTTCAAGCATGACGCAATAAATGTATTTTAATCGAGTTTAAAACTATTGCGAAATACATTATGCAATGCAATAGGCGGCACATGATAGCGACTCGGGACGAGTTAAACAATTTATGTAACGAGCTTTCTACGCGCACGTTTAGATATTTAATAGAGGGGTATCGGAAACTAACGTCGCGCACAGATAGTTGCGAGTCTTTCATCTCTTCCAAAGAATCAATCAGCTAGAATTACTTATAAAATAAATAATCAATTACAAATGTAATTTAACACAAATGTAAATGCAAATCTACAAAGAATGTTGTGCACGCAAAAATTTTTTAGTTTTTTAGAAAGATAAAAATTTATAATTATATAAATATTTTACAATTTATAAAATTTTTATATTTAATCTGACGAAAATATAAAGTCATCTATTTATTATTACTTCCTGCTAGAATCATCTTAAAAATTAAAGGCTTAAAAAATTAAAAAGAACAAGTTTGTATAAAAATTGTTTTATTATTTATTTTAAATTCTGAAAGATGTGCGTATAGTGAATATTATGTAAAGAAGTCTGAAAAATGATGAGGATTAATTCGTTACACAATTAATATCAAGACCGGAAGGACAGGTGCGAGAGCAGATAAGAATAAGAACTCCAATGGTGTAGATTATTTAAAAACAATGTCGTTTATTTGAATCGCACAAGACATACACCGTATCTGCTATGTTTACAATTAGGGACCCCTGCGAGGTAAAGCTCAGCCAACGTTTGTCGCAAGCCTCGGCCGGAGTTTACTCGGAGATGCCTGGGTTTCTTTTTTTTTTTTCGTATTGCCTTAATGTCGATCCTCGGTTAAAAGTGTTCAATGACCAGGTTTAACCCGGTCATATGCTGTCCCTAAAAACCGAGCTTCGGATTATTTACCCTGGATCAGAAGATTTCCTAAAAATCCGATTTCCCTCCTACGATATACATCGCGTTCCCTCTTGCATCTCTTTCCCCCGTAATCGATTCTATGGAAAAAAAAATTCCTCCGTTCGCTCTCTCTTATTATAGTTATAGGAAATACTTCGTAGCTTTTAAATTATATCGACTGCCTAGATACTTCGCTCGACTATACTCCTGACGTTCGTTCTGGGATTATCTTTTAGCATTTTACGTGATTTTTACCCTGTAGAAACGTTAGAAACCAACCGTAGGACACGACGGGACAATTGGATTAATTTATTAATACGTCATTATTATTAGTATTATTATTATTAATACGTCAATTAGTCGTGATAATGAGGAATCTGTGCACTATCATATTTTAGATTACACATTAAACGCCGACATTCCGCGAACTGAACAGGAGTTGCCAGCGACAATCTCCATATCGGATTCACATTACGATTTATCATGACTACGGAGCGTTTACCGTGCATCTCTCTCTTTCTCTTTCTCTCTTTCTAGCAAAGATATTCTTCGGTGTTGCATAAATGTGTCGTTATTGTCCTCGTCGCATCCCACCGGTCTGATCGCCCGCCGCGAGATTTGCATTTGACACATGTCACTCCTTTGTTTCGGTGAGGCAAGGAATTTGGTCCTATATGGGGATAAACGTGAATAAGAAAAGCAAGAAGAGAAGGAGGAAGAATTTTCCGAAATCAAAGTACGTGTTTTTTTTTTTTACTTTCGTGTATGGTGACGTGCCGCAGGATTTTTATTTCATCGATTATACACACGGTGCTCCGCCCAAAATTTTTTTTCTCTCTCCTTCATTCATTCCGCGAATTTTCGATGGAGATCGAAGGGGGATGTCCCCACGTCTCCATCGTTTTTAGATCCAATCTCCGTTCACAAATGTTGGTGAACGACAAAACACGTCGTTGCATGAGAAAAGGAAAAAAAAAATCATTATTATAAACTTATCGTTTTCTTTTCTTATTAAGATCATTGAATAACTTTTCGACGACGCGGCTTTCTCTGCTTCCGAATCATCGCTACGGGCAGTGCCAGTATTTACAGTATATCGTATAAACGCAGAGCCTGGCATGTACGTATTTCAGGAATCGATCTAACAAACTTTTTAACTAGATAACGAGAGATTTTTTTTATCTAGGGCCGTACACGTCTAACACCGAAAGAACTATCTGATATGAGTTTTTTTTAAATCGCCTTTATGCTTTCGCATTCTCACCATCGAACTCACGCACGCGCGCCGCAACATTCATCCTTGGAACGAGAAGGATAACACGCACAATGAAATCACATAAAGACACGCTATCGCAGACACTCGCACTCCTTCGTCGTCTTTCACGCATCGCGAAGTTATTTTCGTTTTTATCTTATTGCCTACGTATATATATATATATATCTCTCTTTAGGAACAGTTCTCTTCGAAAACGTTTACGACAACGAGACGTCGTTGAGGAAAACAAAAGGAAGGGTAGAAAGAAAAATTATTTCGCTACTTAAAATGGAACGCAAAAACTTGAAGAACAATCGTCGCGTCGCCCGAAAGCCTCAGTCTTGGACGAGGACGAGAGAAAACGGAAATTCGATTCTGATTGCGTCTCGGTCTGGCCGCGGTACGATTTTCGTAGGATCAATGCTCGGTATCGATCCTGCGAAAGCCGAGCGCGGTTCAACACTGTCGACTGCAATGAATATAATCAACGAACAAAGCGCGCTGATGATATTTTTGACATGGCTGCGAAGTGACTGTCGAAGAAGAAATTTGCTCCACTGAAGTATTTTTTTTTTTCTAGGATTGTCCATAGGATCAATTTATTAATTTAGATTAGGAATACGATTTCCTAAAAGATGTTGCATACAATTTTTCTGATTCTTCGACGGACACGTCGCGCGATGCAAAATCAGCGGCTATAAACCTAAACAACTTTGGCATTTTCTTAATCTTTAAAAACATCTGCGATAATAATTTAATATCAGAATAAAATAATGAAAGCGGCGCTTAAACTCACTGCAACCGTAATGATAATAGTGACAAATATAATAATAATAATAATAATAATAGAATGGTAATAATAATAATAGCAATAATGGTAATAATGACAATAATAATCATGTTACAAAACAATAATAATGTTAATAATAATAATAAAGACAATATAATAAGTGTAATAATATTAATAAAGGTAATAGAGTTGCCGATAATAGATATAATACATTGTACATAGGATCGAGCTAGAGTATATATATATATATATATATATATATATATATATATATATATATATAGTATATATATATACATACTAGCTTCTTCTCATATATTACTTAAATCAAATATTCTCCAATTATCCTATAATATATTGATATATAACAGTGTTTCGAATATCGATGTTTTTTTAATATGTACATACAGAATCTTCGAAGTTTGTCACTTCTCCTTATGTACTAAAGAAATCGATGCATTTTAAAAAGACGCGTCGATTCCATTGACGCGTTCTTATATACGAAGTGACGTTGTTTAATGTACAAAAAAAAAAACTCCATTTCAATTTGTTTCTATATAGTACACGGCAAGTTGCAAGTTTTCATAATATTTATATATATATATTACGTTATACAATATGTATATATATATCTATTATTAAATAAATAATCTTCAAATGCGATAATAAAGTCGTGAACTATTGTTCATTATCTTATTTATAATATTTATATTCTTTGTATTTGCATTTCTTTTTATATTTATATATATTTATATATATATTTATTTTTTATCTGTATGTATATATATATGCAGTTTTATATTTATAGTGTCTTTTCCTGTTATTTATGAACTATATATTTATAAAGATATATGTAATTTAAATAACTGTGTGTGCTGAGACTTGCAAACTGGTAACCATTCGTTCGTTTTCTATAATGAATTAAAACGTGGAGTAGGGTTTCTTGTCGAGTACCTTCTTTCATTATTCTGTCGTTTTGTTTTCGTATCACCTGGACAACTTCCTTGTATTGTGTCCAATCCTCACGATTGTAAGAATCCTCTCTTTCTCGAACTAGTCGAAACTCCAGCTTCGTTAGATCTTCCAGCTCTTGATAATTTTTTATTGTAACTTACAGACTCGACCGGCCGTTTCCAGGCCGTTCGGTCGGAGATTCTCGAGATCACGCAACCTACCACCTCTCTTAATCTCGAGAGGTGACCCCAGAAATTATTCCGCTAGAGATCCTTCGATAATCGCGCCGTTTCCAAATCGGCTTTATGCGACAAGGTTGTTCATCAGGTATCTCTCTTCCTCTCTCGAGGTCTCTGAAGAGAAAGATTTTTCATCTTCAGTATACTGGATAAGGTGGCCTATGCGGCCACAGCGGCGGGATCGGCGGTAGGCTTCCGTTCCAGGATCAAGTATCCTTACTACTTAATGAAGAGTCCTCATCCTTGATCACTGGGTATGGTATATCCAACTTGGGGCCTTGCTGCACCACTACTACGCATTTCCTCATGTGCTTCTCCAACGTGCTCGGCACCGAAAAGGGCATTTCGCAAAAGCGGCATTTGTACGTGTCCTTGCCATGTCGACCATGGGTCTTCATGTGCCTAGTTAGCTTCGAGCTTTGAGCACACGCGTACGAACACAGTTCACATTTGTACGGCTTCTCACCGGTGTGCGACCGCCTATGCACCGTCAGATTCGAGCAGTTTTTGAAAACCTTGCCGCAATATTCGCAAGTGTCGTTTCGGCCGCTTCGCTCCTTCTTCAGCAACGGACTCGGCAAGCCTTGAAGCGCCAAACTGGACGTCGTGGCCTTTGTTACCTTGCGAAATTCATTGTTCTCCAAATAGTGTGGACTAGGTAGCCAAAGTCCCCCGAAATCGGGTCCTGCAGATCTAGGAAACCCCTGACCAGAGAAAATATTCGGCGTCGTCGAAGAATTAAAATTTGTAGGTGAGAGAGCACTTTCTTTCTCCTTGTTATTGTTGAGTGAGTTAGCGAGGTTGCATGGCGAGTCGGTTTTGAGGAAACCACTGCGATGATTTTCTTGCAACGCTTGTCGGTAAGCCTCTGAATATTGAGCGATGTTGCTCAGGCCAAACTTCTCCATGAGATCGCCCACCAGGCTGGCTGGTTTCTCTATCCGACCTCCGCTCTCCTCGCCGCTCTGCCCCTGAGTGGTGCTTAGATCCTCCGGCGTGTTTTCCTCCGCGTCCTCCCGCTCGGTCTTTTGCTCGTTCTCCTCCATCTCGTCTAGATCCATATTCTCGTCGCAGCTGGACCCGTCGTCCGGCACCGTTTCGACGCTGCCTTGCGGACTGGCAGCCGAATTCAAGTGGTCCTGATGCTCCTTTCTCATGTGCTTTCTTAGCTCGGCGAAGCTCGCTACTTCGATCTCACACACTTCACATCTCGTTGGCGTACTCTGACCATCTTGCGTGCTTTCTTGTTGTTGGTACTGCCTTTCCTTATCCCGATGACTGCGACGGTGAACGATCAAGTTTGATTGGAAACGAAACTTCTTGTCACACACTTCGCACGTGTATACCGTCTCAGACGAAGTATCAGTGATGATTGGCGTAGAAGCTACCGGTGGGCTGGTCTTCTCGCTATCGGTCGAGTTATTGTTGTTGTGATGGCCGACTGGGCTTTGACTATAACAGGGCGGCGAATTTTCTTTTTGATGACTGCTATGAGTTAAATTCGTGGGGTTGGCTGAAGCCGGACTAGGTGGTTCCACTGACTGTGCATGGGATTGCGATTGTTGCTGTTGCGACTGCTGTTGTTGCTGTTGTTGCTGCTGCTGCTGTTGCTGCTGTTGCTGAACACCGCTGACAACAGGAACTGACGGTACCGGTTGTACCGGTGGAGGAGGGGGATTTGTTGCGGGATTTCCGCTAGGGTTAGGTGGAGCTGCGCCTAAGGGCGGATTAGCGAGGCTCCTTAGGCGCGCTGAGTAAAAATCCAGGTTCGTCTCGAGTGGTGGTGGGTGTGCTTGGCCAGCGAGGCCACGGCCGTGCGACAATTCGGCCAGGTTCGCCAGATTCCGAGCGTTGTTCAGGGAGTCCAATGAGCTACGCACCAGTGGATCCCCCAGATTTAAACCGTCCATACCGCGAAGTGGATCGCCCAGATTTTGCAGATTCCGCGTGGCTGTCTGCAACTCCTGAAGACCTCTGTACCCCGCCAATGGATTCAGGGTGAGAAAATCCGGCCTGAACATGGGCGGGAAACTTCGCTCCAAGTGTTGAGGTAACCTCAAGAAACTGTGGAGGGGATCGCCCACTAGGGACGAGGTCTGAAGCTGCTGTCGGCCACCGCTACTGCCACTGGTATTCGTACCGCCGGAAGAGTTCGCCGCCGAGGAGCTTCCGGTGGACTTGCCGCTTAGGTTCAGATGATTCGGCGGACTTAGATGGTGCGCGTGCGTCGGCGTAGGCGTCGGTGGACTAGGCGCTGGAGTGTTTGACGACGAATTCGTCGACGAGGAGGAGGAGCAGTAGAGGCGGGCGCCGTGCATGCTCTGTACATGCTGAAGGAGCTCCCACGCCGAGCACAGCCGCCGAGAACATTGAGAGCACTGCAGCCACCTTGGCTCTGAAACAGATACATCAACGTCGTGGTGTTAAGGATCACAATGCATTGTCCATTACGCAAAAAAGAATATTGTTTTAGCATTCGAGAAAATTTTGATGTAGTAAATTCTGTACAATTCATGAAACATCAAAGTTTCGATGAAATTACCATTCATATGTCATTGTGAATCCATGGCGTGCATTAAAATATTTTTTGTGTAATTTAATTTACTTCATATTTAATAATATTACTATTTAATATTTTAAAAAATATTTTTTTATTTTTATAAGAAGACGAATTAATGTTATCAGAGTCAAACATCGTAGTTCTTGTAATTCTTTCGACTTAAACGTTCTTGATATGTAATGATATGGCTATTTTAGAAATTCAAGTTTATTTTTGAATAAGGAATAGAGGGCGAGAGAGAGAGAGAGAGAGAGAGAGAGAGAGAGAGAGAGAGAGAGAGAGAGAGAGAGAGAATGAGATAGGTTGAAAAGGCTAATATAAGTCGACGGTTTATGGCTGCGAATAAGATGATTATAAGGCTCTAGATATATCGTAATAATCTGACGACAGGATTCACGGTGATTTCTCGAGCATGTGACGGCAGCTCGTAAAACCCGCACGTACACACATAACACGTGCGCGTACATGCCCCCGAGCCACGCTATCAATTTTCGAACCACCCTTAATTTCGCGGAATCGGGACAGAGATCGGACCCGACCGATTGAATTCGGAATTCAAACGGCGCGTCTGTGTCAAATTGCGGTTCGGGCCGGCGAGCTGCGGGGGCTTAAAAATAATATCCTCGTCGAACAGCGGTCGACGAAGAGCGCGGGAGGGGATTGGTGCGGGCCAACGGGGGTTGGTTACCACGTCATGCGGCTGAAACTGACCCTTAACGACTTCTCGACCCTGCTTCCCTACGGCGCGCGCGAAAGCTTATGATGCGGGAGGGACGGGTTTTGAATTTCAATGTTTTTAATCCGGAATATCAGATTTTCGACCATTTTTCACGCCCCGCGTGGCACAGTAGACGCTAGTCGAGCGAGTCTGTGAGATTTTATTAATTCGGCGCCTCGGCGACGGGAATGAGAGAGGACTGTTGAAAAAAGGGAAGAGAAAAGTCGAGGATGCACGCACCATGTGCTTAAGGACGACCCTCGCTTTGCGAGCAAAGGCACCGTGGAACATTATCCAAGTAACATATTCTCTTGGACCGAATAATGCCGGACGTTAGGGATCGAGGAAGAAGATTTAAATTTACGCCTTAAGAAACCTTACGAAATCGCTTAAGACGTCAATTAATCATTTTTACGAAAATATTTTCCTACAATACGTGTTACTTTCTTAATTCAGTTATTGCATTTTTTCAAAAAAATTTGTTCAGATAAAATATTTGTTACAAATATATGGATGGACTCGGAATAGAAAACAACACAGGCATTTATGAAACAATAATTTTAAAGCTGTCTTAATATTAAAGAAACATTTTGTACTATAAAAACACATTTTAGGAAATTTTTCTCGAATCTCCGCGAATTTCTTTAATTTAACAAAATCAGACTTGTCGAATTTGAGAACGCGAACGTCTCGTACAGACGAATAAATACGCCCGCCGCATTATTCAGGAAGAAACTTCTTCGACGAGATAAATACGAGCGCGTTGTAGCGGGCAGGGGTATACTTCCTCTTGTAAGAGATTAAAAAGTTCAGGACTCGCCCTCTCCTCCCCCCCCCCCCCCATTGTACCTTACTGTCTCGCGGTACTTTGGCGACGGGAGGGAAAGTCAGCCGGAGACAAAAGGCTGTAGCAAAATAAAGTGGTCCTAATTAAATGGCCGTTCGGGATAGGGAAAAGATCTTTGTTAAAAATAAAGCTTCAAGATCGTCTTAAAGTCGACGATCGATTGCCGAACTCAGGCATATTTTTGTCTATTACGTTTAGGAAACATTATTTCGATAATGATTGACAAAAAATATTTAATATAGTGAACAATAAATAAATCCACTAATTTAGTCTAAATACACAACTACGAATTTAATTGATACTACACAAATGATATAAATATCTTCAGCGGTCTCAGAATTTTATTTCTTCATCTTTCCGTACAATTGTATAATTTTATATTGACGTAAAGCTCAGAACAAGTCGTCGAAATGACGTGGCTTTGAGAGATCGGTCCGATGACGACGATGCAAGATGCGAAGACAATGAATCTTAAATAAAATTAGGAACAACTCAACGCCGTCAACGGGTAAATAATAGTTTATCTCGCGACAATACACAATAGAACACATTTCGTTGTATATAACAAGGTGCTAAGTAGAATAACGAGCCCGACAGTGGGCGAGGGACTTTTCTTCCTCGCCCTGCTGACCTTTCACCAGGATTACGCTTGCAGCGTTTACACATCATAGTGAGCATAGAAGTGAGAGACGCTCGTCGCAATCTCATTGACGCGCGCGATTTTTTGATTGACAGAAAAAACGCGGAGAAAGTTGCAGAGGAAGACGCAAAAATCGTGAAGAAGCGAGATATTCTCTGTGATTTCCTGAATTGCTAAGAAGTTTGCTTAAAGAGAAAAGTACATATAAAAAAATATGAGCTATCTTAATTGTACAATCATATTTCTAATGGTTCTACCTCAACTTTACTTTCAAAGAATTATATTAAATTATACTTTTATGGGAATTTCATTTTTCTTTTAACTGAGATTCCTAGTCGTCTCAATTCAATTTTTCTTGGAACGTTCGTTATACTTATGTAATTTATTTATATACTTTTCTCAAGCAGTCAATGTTTATTGCAAGTTATTGGGGATACCGAGAAGTATAATGTTATTTTTATAAATGATGTAAACAGTATGTAAATAGTATAAAAATAATTTATTATTTATTCATTAATGTAATCGTCAATATTTCCAATGATTGTTCACTTAGTTATTAATTTTTAATTTCTTTGTATATATTATTAGACACATAATAATTTATATTAACAAAATTAAATATTGTTTGCATTATTTATAAAAATAATTTTGATTTCCATATTATATTAATATTAAGCATTAAATATTTTGATAATTTAATTTAAAAAATCTTTAAAAAGTTAAATTTACAAGAATAAATAAAACTTAAATAAAATTTTGTTAAACAAAAAAATTTTTTTGAAGTTATCTTTTCTAAAATTTGACTTACACATTTATACAATTTTTGGTTCTTTAAATAAAATTAAAACCTAAAAGAACAATAGAATTTACGTAGAAATGTTAAAGAAAAGTCCGCCAGGTCGAATTGAGCAAAACTTTTCAGACTTCGAAATTTTCCCGAGTCATCTTCACCTTGATCCTTCGCCAGAAGGAACGTAAAATACAAATTGGCTTGAAGTTCCGGTTCCATACAGAAATTAAAACACGTGTGAGAAAGAAAGAGAAGAGAGAAAAAAAAAGAAAATCATAAAAGGGAGTAAAGGCACGGCAGTCGAGTCATCTCTGAAACAGGCATCACAGCCAAGTGGTGAAGCGCGAAAATTCAGCGTATTGTTTCACGCTTCGAGTGTTCACCAGTGCTGTCTTCTTCCCTCGCCCTTGTCCTTTCTCCGAGCGGCCAGCCGGTTCCTTTTTTTCCCTAGAAGTCGAAAATATTGTCGACTTCCCCGGGGAGAAAAGATGCCGGCGGGAGAACGAGAGAGATAAGCAAGTGCTTGAGCATAATAAAGGTGTATCGATTCACGGCCCGGCGCTTTTCATATGCAAACCTCGCGGATGGCCATCTGTTAGGATTATTTCTCCAGATTTTCATGGCCATGTTTCTACGGGAAATGGCTAGCTAGCTGGTTGCAGTTCGGATGCGTGTTATCGCTCACAATGACTTATTTTCTATTGGATAAGTCAAGAATATATAGTTATATATCATACATTGCAATGGGTACATGTTACACAATTGTATCGACGTAATATTGTGCGGTAGATTAGCATGCAACGTTGTTGGTACAATGTTTTTTTTTAGACAAACTATTTATAAAAATATAAAAGTAGATGTAATATTGAAATAAAAATTGAGATTGTTAATGATTTTTAATTCGAAAAATTATACCAGAGATTTAATAAAATTGGTTACTCTTCAAAGAACATAAAAAAATAAGTATACAATTATTGTTTAATGAATGCGTAAATTAAAATACAATTTAAATATAACTTTCCCAAATATTTTTCAAGACCATTATTTTACAACCTATACTTGTAAGTTCAAAGATCGAACTCAGAAAGATTCGTACTCAGAAGGGACAGTAGAATCAAATGAACAATATATCTGTATGAGATTCGGCCCTCCGACGATAGTGACCGACCGATTTTCTCCAGAAATTGTCCGACAAATTGGTCTATGCGACGTTTACGGGCAAATCGTTCGGAACGCCATTGTTTAACAACGATTTGAATCCCGGTCATCGTACGAATACTCCTTTCAACCCTTTTACGGGAGACTTAACACAAGTCCAGCTTCCTTTCAATTTTGGCAAACTTGAAAAGCCCGTGGAAACGTGTTTTTATAGATTTTAAGTTTGTCTTTCTAATACAAAATACAAATGTTACAACTGAATTATTTGTCGCAAAATTTACAAAGCGCTGAATAATTTTCATGTGATAATCAATTAATTAATTATAAATATCGCAGTAAAATATGAGTCTAATTTGAAATTTGCAAGAAAAGTTGTTAAATTAAATCAAATAGCTATTATATATTTTGAATGAGTTTCTAAATAAGTTTATAAAACATTTTTCGCATTAATTATTAATACTCGAAAAATTTGTGCACAGGCTGAAAGGAATTATTTTGATCACACATATTATTATAAGTGTTATGCCTGGTTTTCAGCCTGCATGCAAGCGAATTTTAATCGTGTAAAGGACGTTGCGCCGCGCTCTTGCAAATCTTTTTGGACGGGACACATCTGCCGCTCAATGATGTCACGATATACACACACGTGCGCACACACAGCAAACACACATAAAGGCCTTTAATCCGGAATGGCGTGTGACAATATTAAAATATCGATTAGCTAACGTATTCGACGTATGCACTTTGTCGTCGATACAAGGGCTGCACTTAAAAGGGACAACGCACAGCGGATCATGTCCACGTGGGTAGTTTGCGGGTGATTTTAATCATTTTACTGGACCCATTAATTAAATAACCAGCTGAGATAAATATCACGCGGTAACGAGAAGTGTTCAACGCATATCAAAAAGAATTAACAGTAAACAAAGTGATTAAATAATATAACAAATAACGGGATACAATTTTAATACGACTTTTATTAGAATAAAATGTATCAAAGATATTATTTAGAAAAAAACAAGTTATTTTGGAAAATAACGGATCGATTAGATTGATATGTTTTCCATAATTATTTATATAAATATATATAGAGGTATGGTATGCGAGTGGAACAATTTAAGTAAAATTTAATTAAGTATCAGTCAACATATATTGCACTATTAAAATATAAAAAACCGTGTGAGATCACTAATAATCCATTCAATATCGTGTAACCGTAGCACATGCAGATTTTTTTCCAGTGAACTTTTATTTACGACCCGTTCAACCTACCGCAGAGTGTCGCGCGACAAAGAGCCAAAGCCGTTAAAATCGCGAATATGTCGACCGGCGTGATTCCATCCTCTCTAAACGAATATTCGAATGGTCGCGTAACATACTCCTTGTGGTCACTACAATTCCGCGATAGGATTGGTGCGCTTCACGAGCCTTTATGTCCTCCGTTACTTAGTTTGTCTGTCCAAACCGCAAACCTTGCGAACGGACCGCTGTTGACTATTAACCCTTTCAGAAAGGGCCGAGTCTCAATTTATTAAAAGAATTTATTATTCGAGTTTTTCATGGCTTGACACGGGAAGAACATTTTTTAAGTGGAACAGCACCAAGAATACAGAAAGAGCGCGGAAAGAGCAATTTCACTGCCGTATCTACATATTTGATTAGATACATATAAAAAAATTATTTCATGTGAGCTTATCAAAATAATTAACGTAGGCAACTCAAGTATGACGATATTGTTGCAAAAAGTTTTGACATTCTAGCAATCGTCTTAAGCGTCCCGTACAATTATTTTGGTCTAACGTAATTCTTTTCAGATATGTATTTCAGCAAAATGTTCGTTCCGCGTGAAATTGAATTTGTACATATCATAAATGAAATTCAAAAGTACAATTACCTGATCTGAAAAAAATAGAGAGCGATAAAAACGAAACGTGGAAACAT
Organism: Monomorium pharaonis; assembly: GCF_013373865.1. NCBI lineage: Eukaryota > Metazoa > Arthropoda > Insecta > Hymenoptera > Formicidae > Monomorium > Monomorium pharaonis. The sequence continues at coordinate 22,063,568 of NC_050469.1, forward strand.
CTTGCTATGAGAACGTTGAAAGCTTGAAAGAAATCTAGTCTATCGTTCATCGTGAGAGATCTGCCTTTGCATCTACTTTGATTTTTCTGTAGTGCACCATCGAGAGAAAGAGAAAAACGCGGATGACGGACTCGTTTTACGGTACAAGGACGTAAGTAAAAAAAAAAATTAATCAAAAAGCCACTCGACCTGGTAATTTAAACGCGTCGCAGCGTGCTGAAGTTGTATATATTGAACTTCTGAGCTTTGATGATGTTCTTCTCTTTCTCTCTCGCTCTCGGACTTTCCTTTACACGAGGCGAGGTAAGTGCAAAGGAAACGAAGAACGCAGCCACCTTGTCATTGTCAAGGAAGACGGTAAAATATAAACTGAAGCAATCGAAACGTAAGTAAATTTTTCAAAGAATCCGCCGTACTAATGTTACACGTTGATTTTTATATTAGCACGCACTCACGTATCATCGTACTCGTGTTTTCAGTCGCAAAAGAATAATTTCCACTAATGTTTCGATCAATGCGCGCGATTGAATTTTGCATTCCGTATAAAATATTGTTAAGTCGTCAAAACAACAAAGGGGAAAAAAAAAGAACGAAATAAAGTACAAGCAGGCCAGTTCCTGAGATACGCGTGATATATAGCCGAAAAAGTTTCTGACGCCGGTTTTTAGGCGTATTGCTCGCACACGCCGTTCTTGTCGGCTTCCTTCCGCGAGAACGGAGGATGCGGAAGGATGAAGGACGAGAAAGTTGCAGGATCCCGAAACCCCGAGCGACAGCCAATTCGCAAGCAATTCTCCGCTCACCTCGGGCGGTCCGGAGAGCCGTCGACTTCGCTAGGAGGGAAAAGGACGGCGGGAGAAACGCGGGAGGGTCGGAAAGGAGCCATAAAGCTGCCAGGAGAAAAACCTCACCACGGACGAGAATTAATATTCCCAGACAAACGTGACAGATAGATCAAATCTGCATCTCACCGGGAGCGCGGGTTGGTGTCAATTTCGATGGATTATCGCTCCTTTTTTCCGTCGCCCTCCTACGTTTTCCTTCACTACCCTTCACAGTCTTTCCTCTGGATTTATATTCGTTCATGGTTCTTCAAACGCTACTCTTTTCTTCCGCGCGTTTGTTTTCTATTTTTACACCCATAACCGAATATTTTTTTCCCCAAAACCACGAATTTTTCTCAAAGCACATCTTTTTTTGAACGAAACTAAAAGACAAGTTTGCATTCTGACGTTTCGGAAAAAACATCGTATTATTGCACTACACAGATCGTCATTTCTTGACGTGTCTATATAGTCGAAAAAAAAAAAAGATCAGAATCACTGGAAGGGAATTGTAATACGGATCCGGGCCGGTCCAAGGGACCTGGCGCATCCTGTCAATGCCACCCCACGTGCGCGTTTCTGATACGCGATTGCTTTACCTGTCCGCACGCAACGCTCGAGACTCGATCGTCTAACATACACCGGCGCGAGTCCGCCCATATGGGCATGCTCTTCGCGTGGACGGCTCGTGCGGACCACGTGGCCAAACAATAGGACGATTCTAATTGGGCTTTTCGACGTGGTTGTCCGGTAGCAAAAAATCCGACAAAAAAGGCGACAAAAGGGGCTTAACCGGCGGACGAGCGGCAGGATGAGCACGAGCGAGGAGTATTCCTATGGCCGTGGACCAGTTCGGGAAGGGTTAACTCACTATCTCGCTGCCGGAACGTGTAGCTTGGCAAAAGGGGGCTCGGGGCGAGTGCCGCGGAGCGTGATGAAACTTTAAAGAGACACCGGTGTGCGAGCGAACACCGACGTGCTGCACTTCGGGAGACACAATTACGTTCGTTCGTCCACGATGATCGCCGTCGTTTCTCGGAGCGATACAAATTTACATCTATTCTTTAATTCAGGCTTTTTTAGTAGATTTGGATGCCTCGTTGTATATAAATACAAGCCTAACGATTTAAATAATATCTGTGAGCTCAACTTTTATTCGTGTAAACCGAGAGATGGATTCACTTCGTATATAAATTCATAGCTGGTTCTTTAAATATAGTTCTTCAGTTAATTAACAATTTTAATTAATTTAGGCATATGTGCTTGTTAATATTTTCTATGCTAGAATTTTTTGAATACCTCGAAGCAAAGTTTCTTTCTCTCATACAATCGTAAAAGTAATTTAATTATGAAGTGAAATAAAAGAACTGATTTGGCTTCATCGATGAAGGCCAATTCCGTTCTTGTTCCGTAAAACAGTTTCTTGCATTAATTTGTGTAATTAAGCATTGCATAAGAGTTTTAAAGAAAGAACTGATTCAGCGAGAATGTTGTAGATGTTAATTTGAAGCCACGATAGTGTTTATATCTTTATATTGAAATAAATTTTAATTCCGGGAATGTTTTGTCGGTTGCAAAATTACAACTGCCTTAAGTTATTTAAAACTCATAATAATAATAATATAATAAATTATCGTAATATATAAACTAAGCACAACTTATTAATTATTATATAAATTATAATTGCAATATTGATTAATATATTAATAAATTTGTTAAAAAATCTGTGATTTTCATCCGCTTCTAAGAGAGCGGAAACAGAATTATAATAATATATTTTTATGATTTCAAATAATATAAAATACTCTCTAATCTTTTCTTCGTTTACTTATTTCTAATAATATAATTAATACGCAAACATGTGTCGTTTAAATTTACTAACTGCGAACGACAAAACATGAAAAGTGCATAACGCGAAAATTTTTCAATTTTGTTTTGCTATATGTATAAAAAAGAAAGCACGAAGAAGATATCGTAGCATTTTCATATCCAGGGTGTCGTATCGCCGAACGAGAACGCTCGCGCGTTAAACCCTTCGACGTACGACAATGTACTTCCCTGACAAAAGGGGGTCACAGGAACCGGTGGAGAGGAGGCACGAGGGGCAGGTTCACCCCAATCCCCGAGCGGGCGGTTTAAATTCAAAAATCGAATCCACCGATCTATTGTTCGTGTTCGTTCGACCAGGTTCGACATCACATGGCAGCCCCCTATAACTGTACTTTAAAACACCCTCTTCCACCCCTTTTCAAGTAAACCAACAATTCGCCAAACCAGAAAGATTTCGAAATAGCACGAAGCGCACCTCCTACTGCGACGAGAAACCCTGACATATTTTCTCGTTCTGAGCGTTGCCAAATTCGGAATCTATGAAGCCGAATGCGAAATTGAGAAACGGAACTTTAAATTATTTCGTGAGCGTTATTATTGCTTCGTGAACGTGGCCGGATCACATTGCAGATCTCGTTTCACGACACGATATAAACAATCGACCGATTCTAATAAAACGCTCCGGTATTTATTCCTTAATTCAATAACAAAATAATAATTCAAAGAGAAAGAAAGAACGCAGAAGTTTACCGGAATTGACTGTGTTCGTGTCGGCGTCAACGGACTCGGTCTTCTGCTTTTTCGGAAGATCCTCCTTATCCTCATCCGGTGCCTCCGTTCGTCTTTTTGGCGTCGAGCTGGCGCTCGCCTTGAGGTCGATCGGACTTCCGGTATCCGGCCCCGGCCCCTGAGGCGTCGGGGGACTCTCCAGTCGGCCACTCCTCTTGTTGATAGGCGCGGAGATGCTGGGTACCGAATTTAGCTTCGAGTCCGGGTCGGCGGTCTTCATGGTGAGGGCGTCCTCTGGGTCGGAGTCCTCCGGTGCGGCCGTCGCCGGTGGACTGTGGCAGCCCTGGAGGGTACTTCGACAGTGGTTGACCTTGTGTTCGATGAACCGGACGATCTCTCCGAGGGGGTAAGACGCCCTGCAGCCCCCACATTGGACGGTGTCTGGGGACGTGGTACTTTGCGAGGTTTCCGCTGTAACAGAGAGAGAGATAAATCTCGTTTAGAATGCATCGGAATTTTTATTAAGTGGATGGCGGAGTTTGCCAGAATATATAAAGATATATGTAGTTTCGAGTTTGCCATACTCCTCCTCTTTTAATTTCATTCCGATTGATTATTACTTTACGATAGTAATGTATACGCATCAGCATGTGTACATATAACCGTTAATTATCAATTAATATCGATATTACAATAATATTGACCAATCGGAATTTATTGATGTATCTGGAGTATTTTGGTTTCTATAAGCAAAATAATATATTAACATAACATTTGGTTACATTATTGTTTAGTTGAAAAAGAAATTTTTTTCTATAATAATAATTATAAAGTTACATTACTTGAACGATACAGAATTAATGATACGCAATATATCCAATTTTCTTGTATTAATATATTAACGTAATTTTATTATAAAAAGAAATTTCCCAATTACCGCCTCTTGACTACGAAATGTGAAAGCAGTATCAGTATCGGCTTATTACTATCGATATGTACATGTTACAGATACCATTATATAACCAAGTGTAGACATATGTCTCGCGCATTATTCACAGCGGGACATTAATCATTACGATTTACGATACCTATTAACTGACTGCCGCCATAATCCCGTGATGAGATATCAAAACGAACGATTCTATGAGCGTTTCGTTTCGCCAGTAGTCATAAAACTTACGCGCGTATGCGTGTGTGAATGTGTTTAACAGCGATTAATTGAATTAAGGAAATCAAAATTAACTTGTGATGCAATTGAGTAATGAGCTTGAAAAGCGTCTTCATGGCACATGCTATTATTATTATTATTATTATTATTTTATTTAGGGGATGATAAGAAATACTATTTTTCAATCTCATACATATGTATATTTAAAAGTGAGGGTAGTTTTTTATCTTTCCTGCAAAATTTTCTGAATTCAAATTTATTAAGGCGATGTCTTCCTTTTTGTTTCCATAATTCAATCTCCATTTTGTTTCGACGATAAATAGACCGCAGACGGTATTTGCCTAATCTGGTCGAGCGAACTTTCCTCGTAACAAACAGGACTAATTTCCTCTTACGCAACCGTTATAATTCACCGTCGTCCGAGAGGCAGAGGGCCCGAGGTCAGCCGCAGACGTAACAATTCACTTTTGAGTGTCCTTCAAGAGAAACTACAGAACTACTTTTCGCGACGTCTCTTATGTCCTTTCTCTCGTACGTTTCGCACATTAACATAGAGATTGGCAGGAATTTCATACATCGATCTTTCCCTCGTCGAGCTGAGTATCTATTCGAATGGGGACGATGAGAGGGGGGGGGAGGGGAGCGCCAAGCTCGCGACGAAATAAGAAAAACCCTCCACCGTCTTGGCAGTCGTTTTCTGCCCCTTTCCTCTCCCCTTCACTCCCTTCTCGCCCTTCAAAAGCTGCTTTCTTTGTCTCCGTTCTTGTTACGCATCTTTCTCTTACTTTCGTCGTGATGCTTCTCGAGGGATCTCCGCTCTTCTCTCCTCTCCTTCGTACTCGCTTCTTTTTGCACTCGGCTCTTTTACACCAACCCCTGTTTGTTTATCCCATGCCGCTATCTCCTTCTTCCTTCGTTTCCCACTTTTCATCGGTGCGCCGACGGCGTTCGATTCTTTCTGGGCGGAGCTCGCTTGACCATTGGCCAGAGCGCAAACTCGAGCATGTTTCAACCCTTTAGGAGCGCGAGTACATACCCCGATCGGTGGATCGAACTTAAGTTATGGTCGGCTTTCTTTCAATCGATCATAGATACTTTTATATACTTAAAATTTTTCCTCTACCTATTTCCTAATTGTTTTCTTTTTGTTCATATAAAATGTCTCGGTAATTTATTGTACTTTTTTTAATTATAAGTGACAGCGTGAATATAAGTTCTTGTCAACGTAAATAAATTGTCGAACATATAAAAATTTACTGAACACAAAAATTATTCTCAGATATATTGCATTTGTAAATTCTTCCAGCATTAAAAAAAAGAACAAGTAACCTAATAACAATGTAAAATAATCGTAGCTGAAATATGACGAATGTAATCGGCAAATATTCCATTCGCCGATATCGCGTTTCGCTGTACCTCCTCGACAACAATCCAAGAGCCGAGCGATGAAAATATTTTTGTCCAATCGAGAGAGATTCCGATAGAAATCTGTTCTTCGCCCCTTTACCATTCAGAATCGGTACGGTCGAAAGCTGTGAAACTTTTTTTCGCGGTTCCTATCTGCAGCTTCTCATTTTTCACCGGAAGAATGACGGTAGCAGGAAGCGAGATAAGTCCGCAAAGTCTCGGCGTGTCTCGAGACTCGTGTTCGGACGAGACAATTGCGCCTCGACGACGTCCCGCATTCTTCGTAGGAGCGCGAGATTTTAATCGCGTTTGTCCGAGATTGTCGTCGACAATCGAACGCGAAGGAAAGAAGGGGGCGAAATAACGATGGTAAAAATCCGATAAAATTTTCGATAAAAACCTCGGAGGTAAGAGGCGAGGCGACGTCTGGCCACGTTTGCTTTCGTGCGTTCTGTTGCCGGTGAAAAAAAAAGAAAAAGAAGAAGAAGAAAACTCGGCCGAGCCGGATAGCACGGACGACCAAAAGGAGAGGCTAAGCGAGAGCGAAAGGAAGGAGAACGGTGAGTCGCCTGAATGGACGGGCTCTCTCGGATCCGTTATTCGCCTACGATTCAAAAGCGCTCGGTTAGAAACAAGAGACGCGCGACCGGTCGTTAGCGACAATGGGCTTTTGTTTTTTCGGGGGCAGATGTTGGACCAAAACTGTCGGCGGCGCAGAGAACCCTCCGCGCAACCCCTGCGCAAGGACCGGCGGCCACGCGAGGTTAAGGTGAGCGAAGGAGGAAGGACGGAGCGGAGACACGTGTCTCTTCGCCACTTCATAAATCACCCGTCTATTTATCTGCGTGCGTCTTCTGGCCCCGTTTAGTGTCGTTTTTTTTTTTTTTTTTATTTAAGCGCATTGTAGCCCGCAATGTGCTCGGTTACATTGCATTTCTATTGAAATCTGTAAACGTTGCTATTCTTTTTTCTCCCCCCCCCTTTTTTTTTAGAAATTGTTCTAGGTGATAGATTAAAAACTGCGGCAAATGCACGTATTATTAAAGACATATGAGATTCATGAAGGATAGAAAGCTCGTAAAATGTAACTTTTTGTATTAAATTTAATTTTGAGATATGAAATATTCTTAAATGTGTAGTTATTTCGCGACAATGCTCATTTATTGAAAGAAAAAATGTTTCACGTAAAGTGTACGAAACAAATTTTATTATCGGTTATCATTATCAGCATATGGAAGTATTAGATTGCGCGCAACATTTACGACGCGGAACATATTTCTGATTTTGATGACGACAATTACTTGCCGCATAAAAATAACCGCGGTTGCATCCGGACGAATCACGTACACGGGAAAGGGCGAAGGGGGGAGAGGGCGAGAAGGATGTGAATTGCCAGGAAGGAAGATAACGTAAAAATATAATATTGCCCGGCGAATCTAAGTTGGATTGCTTACAAATTGGCCCATACATCCGTAATGTTGCGATCACCAAGCCCAGTGGCCCCCATTGCGGGCGGCGTCCTTGTAATTTCCATCTACGAGTGGGAAGGACGCGTACCCGGAATCTCTGCGGAAAATGTTCCGAGGTTATTAGTTTTCCACATTAATTTTCCCTCTTATGCCCTTAGCAAGATACGTCGAGTCGTTCGGAGAATCGATTCGCAGCAATCGTTTCGCTCTATCAATTGTTTTTTGCCCTCAGCATCAAACGCAGACAAATCCGATTTTTCATCGGGAATCTAATTTTACGATTTATAATTATATCGGTCGATGGTGTAACTCTTTAATTGCGAGATAGATTTAATTCACGATCCTATCAATTTTATAGTTGTGTCAACATTATTGAATATTTACCTGTAAAAACGCAGTTATAAGAAAAAAATAATTTTCTTCTCGATTTAAAATTAAAAATAAAATTTAAATCCAAATTCTTTTAAAAGTCGAGACTCTTCTCGCTACAACTGCAAGGCCGTACTTGGCGTCGGCCATTTGCCGCCGAATCGCTTCAACTGTTAATTAAATCTAATTATCGCCAATTTTGCGACAAGAGGACGTTATTGTTCGCATTATGTTTGATCTATGGGAGGCCGTTATAGTTCGCTGCACAGTTCACCTACGTTTTTCCACGAGATTTTCGTTAGATCCACGCGAGTGCGCGCCGCCCGAGCACAGAGAAACGGGCGAAGGGGGGATATCCCGAGGCGGTATCCTTGTTAGGACATCCGTCCTGTCAAAACGTCCAGAGGACACATCGGGGCAATTGAATTACGATCATCCCCAGGGCGAGTTCCGACCGTAACCAATAATTCTATTATCCATTAGTATTGGGTCGCGGCAATTTCCTTCGCCGACCGAGAGGAGGCATCGGACGCCACCACCGCGACATACGTGGCAGCCGCCGATCCTCTCTCACGAAGTACGGAAACCGATCGGGGGGTGGGAAAAACGGATAGATTCCCGGCGCACACGTCCGTATCGACGCGCGCGTCGAGATGGACAGATCCGTGTGACGCGATCGCAAATATCGTCTTATCCATAATAGAAACGTCGCCTCGCGTCATTTATCGGCGCCTGGCGCGTCTGGCGCTCTTTCTGCCCGGCTATCTAAAAATGGCTCCGTATCTATCGTAATTTACTATAATCCGATGTAATACGGTTACGGTACGTCTCGGTGGCGTTTGCGCTCCTCGAAATTCTTCAATCGGCTCGACTCGAAGCCGAGGAAGCATTAAAAAGCGTGGCGACTCTTTGCGGCACGGCGAATGGAAGAGCTGTGCCAAATCGAAGCGTGAAATTGAAATCTTAAACATTTCTTCATCTCACGCTCGATGAATCGCGATAAGAGATTCCGGGTGTGGAAGCCCGCGCTCCGAAATATCGTCCGCAATTACGTACCTCCTCCTTTTGTACCTCGGTAGCAAAATCGTACTCGCGTAAACTTCTTGCGACTCCTCATCGCCAGGTTATCTGGTTATCGCCGCTGTATTTGTGCCTTGCGCAAATCGCGCCTGATAAGAGATAACATCGCTTGCTTAGAAACTGCCGACTTCACTGATATATCGGCCATAATTACCTTTGTGCGCCATCGTCCTACGCCGCTTGTTATTACGTTATCCGAATAATTCCTGTCGGGGCTTGGGCTTCACTGTTGTAATTTATCGGCCGCGGACGATCCGATTGAACGCGCGACGCGAAACTGCCGTCCTAAATCGCGGGGCCCTTCGTCCTCGCGAGCGACGCTCTCGTTTGATCCTCGGGGGACGCGGATTCTCGATTCTCATTGCCGTGCGCGAGATCTCATTTCGCCTATGTTCGGATGCTGACTGGAGCATCGGGGACGCGTACGGGGCCAAGGGCCCCGACAGGATATCAGAAGAATAGAAAGGGCCTACCCCGGCATGCGCCACGATGGAGGGGGAAATTTTTATACGAATCCCTCCCCCCCCCTCCACTTTATATTCCGCCGTTCTCTCTTTCGCGTCTCTCCTTCCTTCTCTTCCTTCTCCATCTTCTCTCGCTCTCCTTCTCCGACGACACCCTTCGTCGTCGGGTTTTTCTCGCGAGGTCGAAGAGTTTTTCGAGTTAACCCCCGACATGTTCCACCACCGTGCGTTTTCGTTCCGCTCCGTACAAAGGATTCAAAATGGCGCTCAGTGCGTAGATCGTTTTTTCCTCTTACAGGACCTTTTCTACCCTGTCGCATCTCGTGTATGTGTGCATGTCGTGAAAAAAAAAACAAGACCAGAAAAACGAATCCGTTTGTGAGCGAGCTAGATTTGAGACAGACCAATGGTGAGATCTAAGGGTCCATCGACCTCGCTCTCACAATTGGATCAATTTTTTTTTTACTTCGCCGTAGGTTTCCTCGAATTTCTTTGGCCGCCTTTCTCGATCTAAGGACCTCCTCCCCCTGTATCTTCGATATCACAAACGGTACCTCTAACGGGTTTTCTCTTTTCAAGCGAATAGAGATTGAACGTTTTTTTTTTTTAAACCGTCATTGACCTCGCTCTGAATAGCGAGGGTGCGTTAAACTGAATGACCGCAGGTAATTTTCAGGAGATTTTGAATTAATTTCAATATCTTCTCGTAAATATTTTATGGAAAGTTGATTTCACATTAATACTTTAGTGTTGAGAATGATAATATTGAAACGAGAGAGATAAAAATGAACTTCTTGCATCTAGAGTAGCACCCGGAATACAGTCTATAATTACGTCTTATAAACATTACAGAATATTAGGAAACAGAACTCTGAATTCATATATGCGTACTTTATCCTTCAAAATAATGACATTAAAACTTACGCATGATTGTACATAATTTTCGTGGATTTCAAACCACACCGAGATAAATGCTGTAATTACACTACGTAAATATTGCTAAATAAAACGTCTAATTTAGGGTACATAACAAATATAACGACCTCGTTCTCAATAAAAAAACGACGGATATAAATCTATATATAGTGACCCATGCTGTTAAATATTCTCTTAAACTTCTCGAATTTCCAAATTGTAACCGAGACCGGTTCCTTTTCTCACGTAAAATATAAATTATTTAGAACAATCGTACAATTACTTTAATAGTTAACGAGCCAAAAGATATAAAAAGGATTTGATGTCGATAATAATGTCGCCGCGTATTGTGGTGCGAAATTTTTTCCAGTCACGATTCACCCCTGCAGGAAAGACCGCTTTTATATTCGATAAATCACACGATCTTACAGAATGGGCGCTCTCTTCGGAAAGTGGAGCGTATCGCCAAGTCGTACCAAAATATCAGCTCGATCTCAAGCCGAGCTGCGAGAATGTGTCCTGAACAAACGGGTGAAATCAGTGACCACCTTGGATATCAGAAAGGCCTCGGGGAGAACGGAGCCGCTAGAAAACTGCGGCTTCCACTGTTCCACCGTCTCTCGGCGGCCGGACGGTTATGAGAAATATGAAATCTGGTTCTCACGGATTCTGAATGGGATACGGGCCGTCTCACTCGCGCGCGGGCGCGCGCCGTCTCGCTCTCGCTCTCGCGATCTCCATCGCTCGGCATGCGTATCGTGGGAGGATCTCGAGACCCGCGGGTCGCCCTTTGTGAACCCGCCAGCAGGACATTGTCCATTGAGAGAGCGGGCAAAACAGGTCCTAAAGAGAGAGAGCGAGTTGACCTGTCCCTCCCTGGTACCTTTCATTCCCGCGCGCCTTTCAAGAAAAACCCCTTTCCCCGATTTTTCGATCAAAATAAATCATACAGGCGTACAGTTATGCGTCCGCGCGAACACACAGCTGCGTCGCTCCTTGACATGCGGACGTTGCAGCTTGGACATCGCGGGCATTTCGTATTCGCGTCTCTCCCCTCCTCCCTCCTACCCCCTTCCCGTGTTTTCCAGAGTATTTCTCAGGCGTGCATAGCCCATATGTGTGGCCTTTAATGCGACGCGCGATGCGTTTCACCTTTCGTGAGACTCGGCTTCGACGTTTCCTCGCATCTCCTCGCGGACTCCTGGGAACTTTGTTGTCGTCGACGTCTCTCCAATCGCCGCCGCAATCGTTTTCACAACCGTGCCGCGCGCGGCTCTACGGCGGAAGACGTGGGAAGGCGACCGGCGAATACGCGAATGAAAAAAAATTTCGCGTGATTTCGGTTTCAAAAACTGCGCGGAGCGCAATTCGCCACAATTCGCGAAGGTGATTAGAAAAGAATCGTTAAGGATATTACGTGACGTACATTATGTATATTATGCATCATTATTTTTCAATCGTACGCAAGTCCACTTTAAATTAATATGATTGCGGATAAATTAATGTTACGTCGACGTTGCGTCGATGAGAATGTATCGTTAAAATTCCGATAGGCCGGCGCTGACGCGACACCCCATTCAGCTGAGACCGCGGACCACGTTTTTCGTCCAATGATGATGAAATCACGCACCGGTGGTTCGCTTCCATGTCGGAAAGCCGTCATTGTCGCCCACACCGTGCCCGACAATGACGGAAAAACAAACGGGCGGGCGACGACGACAAGAGAGCGGCAACGAGGATCGCCAATGGGAAACACGACGAAACGCAAAGCGGCAAAGCCACGCCGTACGCTTTGTATTGTCCGGCCACCGGTGCTCTTTCTCTCTCTCTCCCTCTCTCCCTTTTCCTCCCCATATCCTCTCTCAGCTGCTTTCTCTCTCGCTCTTGCCGGTTAATTAGAAAGTTCCGCGGTAAAGAGACGAAAGAGGAAGGGAGAGTTGCGGGGGCGGGGGGGGGTGGTAGGGAACGGCGGAGGCTGGGGTTTCGTTGTTACATTATTCAAAATGTTCCCCCTGCACACCCCTCACCCCCTCCCGTCCGCCCCCGCGACGAAACTCCGCGCCGCGCACCACCGCAAAACATCCGAATGCGAACTTTTGACAACGCGCGAAGTGCCGAAGCGTGTCACGCGAAATAATTAACGATCGCGCGAGTTTTCTCGGGCGAGAATTAATGCGCGCGTGGCTCGCGAAGCTCGCCGTAATTTTCGAATTGTGCGTCTCCGACGCGTCGCTCGCGCGGAGATGTGCCGTTAGTTTGACGAATATACCGCCATACACACACCGACCGCCTCGATTCGCGAAGTGCAAATTTATTCGCCGGCACGGCGGCACTTTGCGACTGCCGAACATTTTGCTCCTAACTTTCCGCACTCGCGATTACTGGATCAAAATTACTACGTGTTATTTATTTTAACGCCGCGAAACAATATTCAGACTTCTTCAGAGAGATATAGCTGCTAAATGTCTCTGTGAGCCGCATCTCTTTCATACTATTTTTGCCTGTTTTCCAGAATTCGAAACTTTATGCGTTTATTTGATTATCAAAATTGAATAAAAAGTATCGCGTATTCTTTCAAAATTACATCAAAACACCTTAAGTTTTATCCATCATGTTACAGTAACTAATACAATGAGTAATACGTATCTAAATAATTTTGCCGGTTATTGATTGGTTTTAGCGGAAAATATTATTCGCATCTTGCGTTGCTGACTAATGGTGACGTTGCAACCATTGTAATTTTCGCGCGTCGGACATTAAGAAGCTGTGCGTAAGAAACTGTGACCCTAATCTCGTTTTTTTTTTAGTCCCGCGTCCGGGGCCTCCTGCGGACCTGCCCCGCAATTGGTCCGGTCGCCGTAACAATGGACTCTCTTCGACCAGTCCTTCGCGCGGCTTCCTCTCTCCTTGTCTCGATCGAGCTTGCTAAAAATCGAGAACCCCGCCGTGCAATTCTACGTCTCGCAACCAATCGAAAGCCCGCGCGTTTCAAAGCTGACGCTTTTTCCACGTTTTATTCCGCCTTCGAGCCTTCGAGCAATGGCCGGATGTGATTTCTCGCGTCGCCTTTTGTTTCGCCGCTTTGCCTCAGTCTTGTCTTTTTGACCATTACGTCGCTCCTTTATGTCGCCCATTATCGCCTCGTCAAAGCAAATATCCGATCTGGCTCGCCGACCCGAAAATCACGTTCGACAGCGTCATTTCCCCTTCCGGTATTCGATGACATATTCCTTGTACTATAGATCAAAGAAATCTAGAATTCCTCAACGTGACTTTACCAGGGATAAATGTACTTATAATAGAAATGCTGAATATTCACAAAAAAATAACGAAACCTTGTTTTAAATTTAACAATCCGATAATACACAGTAAAAGTTTAATAAGAAATATTTAGCGATTAGAATTTGGCTCTCTAAGCATAATCCCGAAACTTTATTACGAAAAGTAGAAGAATAATCCGAAACTTACATATTTGATAGTTGCATTCTGTTAATGCTGATTAGCTAATTAGTTAAAGGATTTTCAAGAAAGTACTACAATACAACTACGTTTATTAGTAACATCGCAATTTGTACTAATTCCAGCGCATTACAATACTGAATACATAAACGTCGAAGGGACGTTCAATGCTCATCAGTCTACGGACTACACACATAAGATTAAGAATTGTAACATGGAGAAGTCTCTCATTGCATTGTTGTTTCCTTACAGCGATCTTACGGCGCGGAAACATTAAGACCGTGGGGACAATTTCGGAGAAACTCGGCTGCTTCAGACACTTCCTCGGTAAATACGACTTCCTCAAGGTCTCGACACGACTAGAAGGCAACGAACCCGCCAGGTATCGAACACGTATACGCCTCGCGTGAAAAGTAATGTTCAAGGACGCGTCATTATGCGGGAGATCCTTTTTCCTCCCTTTTAATTACACGCTTCCGGCACTCCGCGAGTGTTCCCATTAAGAAGCGGAAAAGTAGCTCTCCGGTCGAAGTTCCTGCGCGGGGCCAATGCTCGCCGTGGGGCCGAAAGCGAGAGAGTATACGGAGAAAGAGAGAAAGAGAAAGAGCGCGCGAGAGCGCATAACTAGATCCAACCTCGAACCCGAGACGACGAGTCCAAGGGAATATCTATAAAAGCACCACGTTCCTCCCTATTCCCCTGAACTTGGTCTCCAACGCGCCGTATTTATAGAATGCCGCGAGACGCCGTGTATACGCACCACGTGGTTTACATACGCGCGCCGGTCGTGGAGGATTAGATTATAACGGGTAGCCACGAGGAAGGAAATCACCGGACCAGTAGAGAACTTGCACACGTGCTTCGACGCACAATATAAATTATCGCTCTGTTTAACGTTGCCTGTTGTATAAAAACTTAATTGGTAAATCGTGGTTCTGTATGAGACACGTGTAGCTTTTAAACGTATAATTTGTCGGTATTTATCAATTAAAACAGTAAAAGTAAAAGACAAAACGTTATAAAACATAATTGTACTTATAATTTTTAAAGAGTTCTTCTTAACGGATAACGCGTGGCGCCCATTTAGAAAGGCAATAAGCAAAATCGAGACAATATATAGCTGTGATGATAGAGTTTGTACGATGATAAAGTCGAGAAAAAGCGGAGGAAAAAATTAATTAGATTTGCCTTAGTGACGAATTCACTTTTGAACCGGTCAAATCAGATTGCTTCACTTTCCACCGTACGGGGGGAGACGCGCCGAGGTGACCCTTGTCAGGTGACCCATAAGGTGTTGTCGATGATCGTCCGGAAAGGGGACCGGCCACCTTGTACTTCCTAAGTGGAAGGAGGCGCTTCGTAGTGACCCCTGGTCAGGTAGGAGAATCGGTCCATTCCCTTCTCCTGCTTACCGACAAGTGAACGGCCGACAAAGCGTATAATAATACGAGCAGATTATCGTTTCGAAAGGTGTTCGCACCTCGGAAGGAGGGTCTCGGACAATGGTGGACAATGGACCAGGAAACCGACACCGCAAACAACATAAATTTTCCTCGTAGCGCCTTCTCGTCGCCGTGGACAGTCTCGACTTACGGAGGCCGGACACCTCCTCGTGCCCCTCTTCTTCTTCTTTTTTTTTTTTTACGAGTGCAACTCGATGCTGTCCCCGTTGCTTTTCTTCGGGGCGGCCGTCTTTCTCCGCGGCAAGTTCGCCCGGCCACCGTGGACGCGCTTGTAAATCCATTATTTTGAATAAAAGTCGAAAAGCGACCCGAGTCTCTTCAAAGTCTATTCTGCCTCCCATAGAGTCGCTATTTGAGGGGACAAAATATTTTCGCTTGTGGCGACATTAAGACGATGAAACGGGGATTTATCCACGACACGTTAGTCCCAAATTGTTTGTCATTCCTATTCTTAATTTTCTTAGACATTTCATCACTTTAACGGAATTTCTTTTCTATCTCAATGATCTTAACAAAAGTTTAAATCAACGTTACGGATTTATTTTTCAAATTGCAGTTGCTTCTTCCTATCTTGCATATGTAGATATATCTGGAAAAAGCGATTTCTCAGATAACATAGCTCAGCCAATCCGTCACGCATCTCAGATTCACCTGTTTTATAAGATATCGATCGTATTTCTTTCGTTCGTCATTTACATTCGCATTTGTCGCGAAGAATATGGCTATTCGCGCCCGGTCTCGCGATCTTAACCCCTTTTTAAGGGTGGGTATACCACGGCCAATAAGCTCGACGAGCCTCGCGAACGAACCAGACGACATCGTATTTCAGCTGAAATTGCCCACCGGCAGATTGGATGGACGATATACAGCCCCCGTTGTTGCCGAGTTCGGCGAAGACGTGGAGAAACCGTATCGACGTCGTCTGTCCTGGCGGTAGGACTAGGAGGATTGAAGGAGAGTCCGATGAGTAATTAATGCCTGCCCCATGTAGTCTGCCCCATTTTCTCCTGTAACTAGTTCGAAGCTCCGTATCGGAAACGTAGTTTTCCGTCCTGCACTGTTTCACCTCACCGCCAGTTTCTTTTTGGTGCATCTAATCGCGATATTTAACGTGGCGCGAGTTAATCAAGCTTCTTCAAGATGAAATATCGAGCGAGGAACTTTATTGATTTTCGCGTACCATCATATTTGTTTTAATTTTAGTGATACGGATTGATTGGAATTCGTTAGGTGAAAAGATATTCAAAAATTAGTCAGCATTTATTGTTATTCGACTTTGTTTTTTTTTTTCACGAATAACTAAAGTTTCGTATTTTTTAGGTATTTTAAAAAAGAATATTTCTTTTTTATTCATTATTTTATTCACTGTGTCTTATTTCATTTTATAATCCATATTATAATTTAAATTTACAAACGTTTTTTTCTTTCATAATTATGTATGGAAGAAAATCGTTTCTCCTTTTTTTTTCTTGACTGAGAAAGGACTTATTAGAGCAAATGTTAACATTTAGTAACAGATATCAATGCGACATCAGACAGTGATGATATGTGGTGCCATCTCGATGTCGGTCTCCGAACCGATTGATTTTTCGAATGCATTAATAATTAAAATATATTTAATAACGATATCATATCATTAATTTCTTGATTATTAAGTGACGTTCTCATATTGGTTATACTCTAAGCCAAATCAATAATATCTCTATTTAATTTTTGTTATTAGATCAATATACATTATATCCCAATTGAATTATATTTATTCCTTAAATATAAGTTTCTCAGTAATAATCCTTGAACAATATCAATTTCACTTAAAAATTTTAATTCATAATATATGACACTGAAATACTCATATGTGAATATCAATGATGCTGCCAAGATGTTTTATTTGATTAGGTGTGACTTGATTACTCAAAATTTGCATCTTTCATCGAATATCAATATATACCGCATGCATAAAGTAAGCTTGCAAGCTTTTTCTTCAACCGGTGTCATCCGTGCATGAACAATCGGAAGTGCCTCCGCCTTACCTGGTCGCGTGCTGGATCCCGACGCAAAGGAGAAGGAAGGGAAAAGATGGAGAAGAGGGCTCGTGAGAGAGGGAGACGAAGGAAAGGGTTCGCCACGCGCCCGGCGCCCTAAAGGTTAATCTAGAAAATCAAATCAAAGCGGTTTTTTGGTCGAGGGACTTGCCGGAGAGACTCGCGCGAGAGGAGTAAGAGGAGAGGACGGATCCCGTAAGAGGATGGGAGGGTGACGTGAGAGCAAGGAGCGAGAGACACGAGAAGGAGACGAAGGGCTTCCGACGGGCCGCGCATCAAAGACAATATTCAACACGTACGCCGTACGCAAAAGGCGCATATGCCGCGCACGTGCCGGCGGGGGGCAAAGCTTTAGCGCTCTGTTTGCTAAATAACATCTACGGGAGTACCTCGAGACTAGATACGGGACAAGCAAGAAACCCTTCTCGCGGGTCAGTGGGTGTAATTGCGCGCTTATTAACCTTTGCCGCCTGGCGTCTGCCTAACAGCAGAAGAGCATCACCTTAAATTAACATAATTAACTTTCATACGTCTGCGGATGCTGCATATTTACAAATTGAATATTGATATAAATATAGTTTTCCGCATTTTCTTCATAATTGTAATAATTCATCAATTTTTCCACTAAATCGTTATTAAATTAATTGCATAATGATTTATAATTACATAAAAATAAAATAACTTTTATTCGACTTAAGCGTTACTGGCTTTAATTACAACGAGTTCTCAAAGATAATCCGTCAGCCTAAGAAACTTATATCGGAAAATATTAATGCTGCTGCGTGAAACTAATTAATACATCAATATAGAAAATAATTTGAATCTACGTTTTAATTCTGAAACAGAAGAATGTCCTCTAATCCACGCGATTACGTGATAATCGTTCGTGATAAACCGCAAATGCGGATGGACAAAGTACATACGTGGCTTTTGTGTGTAAGTGTAAGAAGCTTCTGACAACGAATGACTATGCGGGCTGGTCAGTTAATTGGTCATTCGGCTTCTAACACTTGAAGGCTTAGTGCATTGTTGCGATGTTCACGGCGACTCTATTGACTAGCATTATGTGCAAAGTGACGAGTGATTTACAACATTAATTTGCAATGATGCCTTGTCATTTAAAATTTGCAAAAGACGTACGATAAGATGATGGCCTCAATGTTACCTTGATGTCGGCAATGACATATATTTCTATATTCGGAAAAATACATCGAGCTAATATCTCGGTGCTGGTGTTTAACAAAAAATGCAAATTTATAGTAATAAGTTTATATGCTATCGCTATATGAGACACGTAATTGTAAATGTATTTGAAAGCTTACACATCGAAAGAACAGTTAAAGTATCTAAAAATTTAGCGAGATATAAATCTAAAAATATTTTTGTTGAATTGTCAAAGTAATTATATGCACCCAACAATTATGATAAACACTACAAAAAATTTTGACATGCACTAAGAAAAAAAATTTTAATTTCATTAAATTTTTCAACTTGATTAAATTGCTTCAGTCCAAGTATTTATTTATTTAACTTAAATACATAAAATATTTGAATTGAAGAAAACTAATCCAAGTTGAAAAATTTAGTCAAATTAACACAAATAACTAACCTTTTTCTCAGTGTAGCAACGGATCTGAGCGTTCTACATAATTATTACATCGAAGCATTTTAAAAAGTAACGTACGTGATATATCAATTGTTCGATGCAGTTGTCATAAAATGTATAAAACTCTAACTTGAACTTTTATTCTCTTAAAAACTAGACGATCGTTAAAAATTTTAATATAATATTAGTTTCGTTTTAAATATGCTGTATAATTTTTAACAGTTTGAAACATTTCGATTTTTCAGTCATATATCCTTAAATTCTAGTAAGCTAAATTTTTCATGCTACGTGTGTTAATAATTCTTATTTTCAAATATCTCATTAGTTTCATCATGTTCGTTCTTCCAGCAGCTCCCGGTGGACTTTTTTGTTTCGAAACGCTCAACAATGTTCCTCGCGACGATCAGCCTCGACTCCGCGAAAAAGCATCAATCGCGAGTGTCGGGTTACCAGATAACTCATACACATGTCTCCTTTGCATGACGCGTCGTTATGGGAAAGTGATCGTGTGATAGGATGTGATACTCGCCGTTCGACGTGCGCGAGTAAATGCGCGATCTATTTGCCGCCGCCTGTCTACGTACGTAGGTGGGGACATAGGATATCCCGGGCAGGCGGTAAGATAATCGAGGTGTAGACACGCGATATACACATCGTTTCGAGCAAGAAGATAATTCCGCGTTTGCAAACACGAATTTAAAGGTTCAAAAAAGCTCGAGACGAGAACATGACAGCTCGTAATCTGCTACATTCCCTTCGTTATGGCCGATTCTTCATACATTCTGGAAATCTGTTCTGCTTGACCGATTTGTCCGCGACCTGTGATTGTCATGGAGGAAAGAAAAACGAAAAAGAAAGAGAGAAATGTGTCTCATTTAACACCGCCGGAAACTCACCTTAACGCGAATAACGGGCGATACCATTCGCGCCATCATCGATTCACCGGTATCGTGCAAAGCTGCGGTAAGACGAGGATGAGGTGAAACGATCAAGCACATCCATCATCATCGTCACATCTACGTTCACGAAGTCGTCACTTTGTCGTTCGTCAGCCGTCTGATAGTTAGCCGAGAAGTAAACAGGACTTTCCTCGGCGGTTCTCTCTCGGCATCCTGTTCTAGAGGTCGGTTCAAATTCAAAGAGAAAATCGAGCTCAATTTCGAGCCCGATATATGTCATAAAAATGGCCGCTTAATTGGAGCTCAAGGGGTTAAAATCTTTCGGCACTGGTCACTGGCCCTCTCTCTCGCTTCATGGTGGCAGATACGCAAACTCGCGGATTCGCGATCTCGTCTGTCGCGACGTCGTTTTCATCTTTCTTCCCGCGATCGATCGTCGCGAGCCGTTATCAGTCCTCGACGTCTTAGAAACCATAGCGTTACATTGTTTGTCGTCACACGCGAATCGACCTGGTTCATTGATGATCTATCGATCGCCACGCTACCCTCTGACGAAGGTCAACCAAGTTGGAGTAATCGGGGCGTGTGGGGATAATCGGTGCCGGAGAAATATTCCGGTATCTTTTCGCGGCGGCGTCATCGCGCGAACTAAAGAATATCGCAGTTGTAATTAAGAAAACGGAGGAGCCGCCGCCGCCGCCGCCGCCGCCGCCGTCGCCGGCGTCGCCGCCGTTCCGTAGAGGTGAGGGGGTGCCACGCGGGGGCGGGTGTTGCCGACGGGGGGTAGCAGCCGCGGGGGTGGAAAAGTCTGTGAAAAACGCGCGCATGACAATGCCGCCCTTTCTGCCGCCCACCCCGCGCCTTCCGCCGCACCGTTACCTTCTCCTCCTCCTCCTCCTCCTCCTCTTCCTTCTCCACCTCTCTGCCTCCTGCTTCTCTCCGGCTCCTTCTCCACCACCTTCGTCGCCTCCACTCTCCTCGCCTGGTGGGGGCTGTCGCGGACTAATTAAAAATTCAGCCGACGACGAGTTACCCGAAGACGTTGGCCTTCCATCCCTCTTTTCCCTCTTTCGCTCTCGTTCGACCTCTTCCTCTCCCCCTAGTTCATTCACTCACACACACACTTTCTCTTTCTCCTTGTACCCCATCTTTCTCTTTTTCTCTCTCCTTATCTCTCTCTCTCTCTCTCTCTCTCTCTCTCTCCCCCCATCTTTCTCGCGCTTAACTTTCTCGCGCTTTTCGTAGCTTTTTTACCTTCCCTCCGTCCTCGGCCACGCGACCGCCGATCCTTTTCACTTTTTTTTGTTGCACCACGCCACGAGGAACGATCGTGCGCTTACCTCATCGACAGGTTGCCCTCTTCATCGGGACGCGACTGCTTTTTCCAAGGAAACCGAGTTAATTACCGGATCGCGATCGGGATACCAACGCCGAAGACTTGTATTATAACTACCGCATTAAATTCTCTTCTCTCGAAAGCATCGCTTGCCAAGAAATTAACGGCAGCGAAGGAATCTGACATTTTTAAGTTTGTCGTATTCCATATCGCTTTGTTTATACTACGATAAAAATGCACATTGACGTACCGTATGAATTGAAACGGATCATAAAATGATTAGAATCGAAGTAGAGCGTGCCGGACTTTGCATGACTCGATTAAAAACGATTTACGATTATCCGATCCACGGATCGCCGTGGAAGAATTTGCGAGCCGCCGATGAGCACCGAGAGTTTCTCGTTACAAATGGTACGGATTTGTCGCCGACGATTAACAATCCGGCGAGAGATTACTTTTGATCTGCTCTCGAAAACTTAAAATCGAGTTACATCGACATAATCGTTTGGATCCGCAAGTAATTATGCCTCTGATTAAAGGTATACTGTCTTTACATACATCGGTAACAAAAGATTAATATTAAAAGTTCCTAAGAAGGCAATCTATAAGGATGCAGAATGTATCTCAATATGTGAAAAATTTGAAATATCTTGCGATTTAAACAAGAAATTGTGTTTTACCATCTTTTTTTTCATATTGTAACATAAAAATTTGGCAAAATACACAATAAATGTATAAAACAGAAATTTTAAACGGAGTAAAAAATATTAACGTACAAAAAGCACATATTTGCTCGTTGAAACTTTTATTGTATGTAATTGTGTTATAGATATTTTTGTTTTGGATACTCTTGCAATTAGTTTAAAGGGATTTGAAGATATCTTACTATTTTTTTTTTTTAGATAACAGATATGTGGCTATTGCAAAGTTCTTTAAGTTTTTTCCCTTTTAATTCCTAGTTTTTTCTCAGTTTTGATTTTACGGAGAAATAAACTATAATGTATTTAAATTACACGTAACGTTGATAAAACCTACGTAATCATTTTTTTATAAACATTTATCAACAATACGATTGTTCTAATTATAAAAAAACTTTCACAAGTTATTTCTTTCTCATATATAGATTTGGAATTAATCGAGAGCAAGTTAAAATAAAATGATATAACTCGTATACTTAAGATCTAATCTTATTAATCTAATCTCAATTATCTAAGGTAAAAGTAAGGTGTGAAATACCTTACTGTAAAATAAGTGATGTTTTTACGATTTTAATAACTCCATTGTTCATTTTGTTACTTTATCTAGCCGCATGGCACAAAATGTGTATTCGTAAACACGATACATGATTTCGAACGTATCATTTTCGCAAATGTGACAAATATCACGCATTTAGCGTGTGTCTAATCGCGTGTTTTCGCACCGTCCGTCGGCCGCCACGAGCGTCTCGCTTCCGTGACAATTAAGCTCGATGTGATCCGCACGGTGGGCAATGATTTCGGACGTGTTGTCATCACCTAGCGTTTCTTGCCGACAATTACATTGCGGGGCGTAAACGCGAGAAAACAAAAAGAGCTCGTACTGGTCGACGGATAAGAGTGAAGATTCGCTGTGAATGTGATATTTTATTATTGTTGTCACTCACCTTGCGCGATCCTGACCGCGGGCATTTTGATCCTCATGGTGGCGTTCGCGATTTTCGATTCTCGTCGCGTTAACACTGTTTCTTGAAGAACGGCCTTAGCTTCGTGCGTCCAGGACGGAAAAGTGTTGCTGTTGCCGTTGTTGTTGTTGTTGTTGTTGCTGATGCTGCCGCTGCTGCTGGGATCCAAGGGTCAATCGTTATCTTCTACCGGTCTCCTGGATCACATCCGCGGGGACGAGATGAGGAAGGAGGAAGCGACAAGCGCACGTCGGTGGCAGAACAACAGGACAAAGGACCCGATCCCGATCTCGGCCGTCTCGTCACGCTTCCGCCCTCCTCCCTCTCACCTCCGCCGCGTGTTTTCGCCCTCCGCGACGAGAGGGTCCATCCGATTTTTCCCGGAATATCGAAACACTGTCCTCACTGTCTCTCTCTCTCTCTCTTTTTCCTTTAGGGACACGCCGCGTGTCCAGTTCTCTCCTATCGCGATTCGCGCTGTCTTCCCGATTATCCGATCACGTCACCGCAACCTGGACACTTCTTCGTCAACTAGTGTCGGTCCTCATAGCCCTCGTCGGCCGCATTTCTCCGCGGCCGCGCCGCGTTTACCGCGCGCGACATATATGTGACAGCGCGACGACAACTGCGAACCGAGTGGTGTCGAATGCGGACTGACCGTGTGACTAACTGACCGGAACGATCGGGAGAGGTGCGCACAGGTGCGGGATGATGACGTTTTACGTGCTCGTCCGGCGGGAACGGCGGCACCTTCGCGATTGACAGTAGTTCCCCTGTGTGTAGGCACCTGCCGACGTTGCGCCGACACGCGGCGGCACGACCTGTCGCGGCGGGCACTCTCCTCGGTCGTCGCGGTGGCTTCGTCGTCGCGGTCAACGGAGTTCACAGTCACAGTCGATTCCCTTTTTCCCCCCCAAACACAATGACGAATTCACCGAAATATCCGTAATTGCCGGAATCCCCTGTCGTTGACCGATCTCGTTCACTTTGCGGCTGTCCTGTCACCTTCTGAGCCTCGGCTGCCGTCACGGCAGCCACAGAGTGGATATAGATTAAGAAAAAGGGAAACAGGAAAAATATAAACAAACGTTCAAAAGCGTCGCTCGCCGCGCTAATGTCCCGTAGAGTTTCGCGCGAGTTCGATGAACCAAAGTTCCCAGACGGTGTCGTCGTCCAGCGGTATCCTCGGATCCTTTGAAGCCTCACTCTCTCTCTCTTTCTCTCTCTCTCTCTCTCTCTCTGTCTTCTCTTTGAAGCGCTTCCTTATATGTTTCTTTTCTATTTTGAATTGCCGGCAACAGCAGTCGGCGTGCACCCGCGGTCCCTGGACCACGCGCGATCCCGATGACGCGACGTCGACGTCGACGTGCGTCGGCGGCACCGCGTCCTCGTCGACGTGTGGCCTCGGCGGGCTGGTGCGGCTGTCTGGTGCGGCGGCCTGGTGGCGACGGCGGCGCGGGTGCTGGATGCCTGATGCCGGCGTGGACCAGAGCGACGACGGTCCAGCATGAGTCGTATCGCCGAGTGGACTGTGCCGGACTGTGCGCGCCTCTAGTCGTGTGCCGTACGGGACCTGGTGTGTGTCGGGCACTGCCGCTCGCTTCGGACGCGCTCGGTTCGCCTCGGCGCCGAGGCCGGACACCCCACGCGCTCTCAGGGTAGTTTTCACCCCCCGTGGTGGGGGTAACGCTCTCCCTCTCTCTCTCTATTCCCCCCCTCCATCCCTCACTCTCTCTCTCTCTCTCTTTCGCGCGCGCGCGCTCTCTCTCCCCTCCCCTCCTTGCGTCGCGCGCTCCCTTTCTACACCTCTTCCCGGTTCTTCTCCCTCGCTTTCGCTCTCTCTCCCTTCCACTCGCGTGCGGCGGCAAACTTCGTTGTAGCCGCGCGCGTATACACCTACGGCTCGACATACACACGCCCGCGCGCGCCCGCGTCTCTCCTCCTCGTTCATCGCCGGGCATCCAGATCCGCTCCTCTCTCTCCCTCTCTCTCGTGCGCGCGCGCTGATATCGGCGCCGACGTTCCTCGTGTCCTTGTCGCGCGGGAGATAACCGCGAGGAGGGAGATCGCGGGTATCTCTAACGCGACGGGTGGTGGGGGGAAAGGCGCGCTTTTTCCAAAACGCAACCCTTCCCGCGCGCGCGTGGTGGCGCGAACGCGGCGGATACGATTTTTCGGACACGTTACCAACGGACGCGAGGAGGCCAATGGTTTTGTATCATCCGGCGCGTCGTGTATGTACAGGGAGACAAGTGTGAGACACATTTTACTTTTATCGAATTTCGTATTTATTTAATTTGCTTTCGACAGTGACAATTGATAATTTACTCTTGCAACTATATCTTCAATCAACGTTGAATAAGTCCTCAATTAACTTGTGACCTAAACTTCAGCAAAGCTGCTTACAAAATACGTTATTTGCGCTCTTTTTACAACCTTCTTCGTCGAACCACTCCTGTATATGTATTCACAGAATGCAAACGAAAAAAAAAAAGAAGAAAGAAAGAAAATATTTGGAAATGCGATAAGAGCGCAACCTTCACGATGCGATTAATGCTGACCAGGCGTTTAAGTTACCGCAGTAATACCCGAACGTATTAATGTTGCTTGGAGCGATGCCAAGTTTTCGTTGCTGATCGCTGCCGCACTCGTTACACCCGGCGATGAGTTTCTGTAGCAGAATTCCGGTGCGCGTGACAAATTGCTTCAAGTTACTTTTACTAACTACAGAAGACTTTTCGGAAGTTGCGGGTCCCACTGTACCTTATCGAAACACGAAAGACAGAGGTTCCAAGTTAAATTTATTTTAATGCCATTGATTCGAAAACTCAGTCATAAGGCACTGTCGCGTTGCATAACGCATTTGGTATAACCAGAGATGTTATCTTTTGGTTTAATTAAACTCTTTTTTTTTTTAATGTGTCATACATTCTGTGCACGCATATGATACGAAGTAGAAGAATCGAATACGATAAAAAAGTCAAGTGACAAATATACGGTACGAAAATATAATGAAAGATTCAAAACATTTTCTACGATGCTGGAAACGTTGGTTTAGTTCTCGCATTTATTATCACTTCGTTACGAAACAGTGTAGGAATGTAGGAAAAAAGCAATCTCGCCGAGCATCAAGCGGTGCTAAATGTATGTGGATCGCAGCCAGATTTACGAACCGATCGTACCAGCAGCGGTGCGATGCACGCTCGTCGCGTCGTCCCTCGAACTCGCCGTAAACACACAGCGTCGAATCACAGAGAAAGCGGAGAGGAGCACACAGAAGTACCTGCTCTCTCACATTAATTATTCCGCGACTAAAACCCCTCATTCTACTTGTGGGATCGATATCCGCGACGCGGATCTTTCCACGTCGGGATTACCGCCACGGAGGATCTCGATCCTGCGACCAGGCGAGCGGGATAAGATGCGGAATTGTGGTAGGGAGGGAGAGAGCAGAGAAAAGAAAGAGAGAGAGAGAGGGAAAGAGGTAAAATGGAAAGAGACGAACGTGGTGAAGAACCTCGCATTATCCAGGATACGAGACGTTCATTCGTCTACAAAGAGGCACGACGGTCGCGATAGGAAGTTCGAAGTTTCAAAGGAAGCTTACGCCATGCGTACGCGCATTCGCGTATATACCTTACGTATTACACGACGTCGTGCCTCTCTCATCTCCGGTCCGGATGGTGACGGACCACGCGATAGGATGCGCCCTTTAATTTTCCGCCGGATGAGGAGAGGGCGAGGAGAGACGTCTTTTCTACTTTCCTCGAGTCGAGTGGGCGAGGGTGGGCGCAGGAGGGGAGAGGAGACCGCCGAAAATGCTTCCCAGGCCTCAGACGCAGCCTGTCCTCGGCCTGTTTCTTCGGCGGAGGCGTCTCTGAAGTGACTTTTAACAATCCCCCAAAAAATTATCTAGCGCTGTGTAGGCCCTAAGCGTTTCGGGGCCTCCTGGACAGTGTTTCGTGGGCCCGTTCGCGTATCTCGACCAGCCAATCTGAGAAAGGTTTTCTAAAGGACAAGAGAATTTGAGTTATTTTTCGATTAGCCTTCATGAAGCCTGCATTTGGCGTCAAACTATCTCACCTATTTACTGATAAATGTAACGAAATAATATTAGAATAGTATTATTGGAATTTTTCTGACAGAGGGTACAAAAATAGTAACGCTATAGGCTCACTCCTAAAAAGCCTGGCTGCAAAGACAAAAAAAACTCACGTTTTTTCATTTCATATAAATAATTTCATAAAATGTTTTTGCGCAATTTTTTGTAAGTAAGAAAGAGTTTAGAGATTCTTCCGAATTAAGAATTACGGCAAATATTTCTGTTTATCGAGCAATGTAGTCAATGCGGCAGCATATATCTTAATCGCGCGTAATCGACCGATTTCGACGTTCAGGCAGACTGGTTACCGCGATTGCCGAACGTATGTAGCGCAAAAACGTAGCGAGATTTCACAATGGAGAGTAATGAGTGCTCGGCACGCGAATCAGCGGCGTAAGAACCCGGCGAGAAGACTAATCTGCGCGTTTTTTTTTTTTGCGACGTTCACGTAAACACTCATTGAATCTGTTATCTTTTCTCGTTTCCGTTCGAGATCTCCCCATCGATGACTCTGCAACGAACAGTTTTCAGAAGCAACTTCGTTACGCTCGATCAAGGGAATTCGCTCGAACCGTGTTGGATTCGTAGCAGGTGCATTTTCCGGCCGATACACGGCGAGATATCGCACGTATATGCGCGATCGCATGCAGTAATTTATTTGTGGTGCATTGAACGAACGCGCGAGCCATGCAGGTACCGAGAGAGAGAGAGAGAGAGAGAGAGAGAGAGAGAGAGAGAATGTCTCCTACGGCTGCTAGATTGCCTGCGCCTGCGGACGAATTAGCGAATCCAGATCGCGCGAGGAAAGTTCCCGACGCGCAATTTAGCGAGTGCCTTTCGCGTCCGGGGATCGGGAGGACCGCGCGCGCGTTTATACGATGCACTCGCGAATTTATATGCGCCGCATTCAGTTTGTATATCTTATTTACGGTAGCGCTAGATAGATAGTATCGCCCGCTCGGAATGCATAAGTTATCAAGCGGTTTATTACGGGCACACACGTTAGGATACACTTTGACTCGTCTTACCGGCAGAAAGAGGGAGGGGGAGAGAGAAAGAGAGGAAGAGAGAGTAAGTCGGGAAAGAGGAGAATGGGAAGGGGGGGGGGAGAAAGAAAGAGAGAGAGAAAGAGAAAGAATATGCACTCCAAGTGCACCTCGCACGTATCTCTAGAAAAGGCAGCGATCCGTTGACCCGTGTGAAATTCCCACATTCATTACCGCGGGGCCACTGTATTCCGGACGACCGCAAGTTCATAGAATTTTTCCGCGCTCTGTGCGCCTCTCGGCTCACGCGTGTTTCTGCGACTCTACTTCAGACCGCGCAGACAGCACGGTTCCCTAACAAGGCTCTCCTTCCGTAGCTTGCGAAACGAAATAAATACGAAACGAATAGGGATTGACAGAAAAGCCAGTTCCGGCAGATTATGAATACCTGGAGACTCTTCGATTTCGAAATCGAGAATGAAACTTTTCAATTTTTAAAAATTATGATTTTTTAATTTCAAATAAGAAGCAGAAAATGTTACAAGTGCAGTAATATTCTAGAAAATTTTTAACGGTGAAATTTTATAATGCAACAACTGCGTTGTGAGAAAATTATACATATTAACTGACATTAACTGGACACGTGTTACATATTTAAAAAAATCTAAATAATGTACAATATTTATACACGCGCACATGAAATTATCGCAGAAAGAATACAAAAGATTCTTCGATTGCTAATTATGTCAATAATACGTAAAAAGTCAGTCTCTAATTTCAAATATTAAATTTAATTTTGCAGGACAAATCTATTTGCACGTAATTCAGTTATTTTCCAGAAAAGAATCCCTCGTACTTGAGCTATTGCGTTTTCCGGAGCATTCTGAATCGGTTTTGTCGCGTGACGACACATGCCGCCGTACATCGGCGCGTTCATCTAGTTAAGTCAAACAATACCAACAGACCGCG
The DNA here is from genome assembly GCF_013373865.1 of Monomorium pharaonis. Lineage (NCBI taxonomy): Eukaryota > Metazoa > Arthropoda > Insecta > Hymenoptera > Formicidae > Monomorium > Monomorium pharaonis. Next base: position 22,092,345 of record NC_050469.1, read on the forward strand.
ATAATGTACTCGTCACGCGCCCGCCGAAGTGTGTCGCCGATACGACCACCGGGTGATCTGCGATAGCACAATGCCACACAGTTGCGAGATGTCGCGTCTTCTCGGCTGTCGGCTCTTCTTCGCCATATAGTCTACAACAAATACCGTTCTAGTTTCATTTGTCTTAATCGTCGAGAGATATTTTCCAACAGAGATGAAGAAAGAATTTTTATATTTAACAATCCTCTATCCACGTCCTTTTTTTTATTCGTCCTCCGGCACTCCCGGCGCCTCTCCCAGGCGCGACGATCATCATCCAAGCCGCATTTTCGACAGATGCGGCCGAAAGACGCGTCGTTCGGAGCGAAGAGAGCGCGAGTTGGGCGACCCTCCGTGTCGCAGGACGTTAATTTCGGACACCCGTTACAGGGAGACGAGCCGTCCAAAGGGTGAAAAAACCGTGACTGCGTGGACCGTCTTGGTGACGATGCCCGCGCGTTATCCTCCTCTCCTCCTCGCCCCCTTCTCTCAGCTCCCCTACCCGTGGTCCCTGCCCTAACAACGCATCCTGTTCGGGGTTTTAAAGATTATTTTTACTTCGGGACAAAAAAGATCTGTCTGGCGACTCGGCGACGTGCACATGTGCCTCGCACCGACGACGACGACGACCACGACGGCGACGACGACGACGACGACGACCAAGACGGTGACGAAGAGGAGGTCCAATGGTTTCGGCCGCGCTCCCGCGTCCAGCTCTTCGTGGGAGTTTATCGTTTCCCTCTCTGTTCCCCGCGACTCGCCTCTCCGTTTCCCTTGATGCCACCGCGAAAGAGGGACAAGAAGGTCTGGAGATAAAAGTAAAATGATCCCCGAAGCGACTGCATGCCGGCGCTGGTAATCGTATCGGTGACCGGAGATGGTCAAGGGATTATCAGAAACCATACTATAGTTGTTTCCGAACTGCTTTTGGAAATTTCTACATTTTTGACAGAACCTAGATAAATCGTAACAAGTATATAATTAAAGACTGTATAAACTGTTTTTAAATTTCGTTAAAACAAACCTTGCGTCACGTATTTTATTTAGTTAAATTTGTAGGATTTACGATTTGTTTTGTCATCGTGTAATTTAAATCGGAAAAAGTTATATATACGGCAGCAATTTTATTTATTATACGATACATGTGTATCATCGTATCATTACGATCGTGTGCGACGCGCGGATTCGATCGTTAAGCCCTCTTTGTCCCTCCTCGACTTTTTGTCGATGACCAAAACTTTCGACCGAGTAATTGACCACGTGGACGCGCGATCTATTCGTGGCTACGCCACTGCGGCATGTGTGTTGTACTCGAGGAGAGACAGTTACCAAAAATATAACCGGAGAACGGCGTGCGCGGACCCCTTGCCAAGGGTGTTTAGAAGTTTTGGACCTTCCTTGTCGCAAGGGTTGGCCCCGGGTCTTCTCGTGCACGCGCGCACGCGGGAACGGCGCGGCCCGTTTTTCCTGGAAAGTCCCCATCGGCACGCACGCACGCACGCACGGGAAATCGGCCACCCTGCCCGCCGCGTTATCGTTTTTTTCCCGAGGCCGCGGGATATTTCTGGAAGAGCCCCTCTCTCGTAACCGGATATGCCCCGACTAGCCGCCAAGCAAATTTTTGACAATCGTCAACTGCGCCGCGGAAACCCACGCGGAACTCCCGGAGGTCATCGAACCAATCACTAATCACTCGATTAATTTCTATACAGTCTACCCAATATGCGCATGTGTGGAAAATATGCATTTCTTTAATAAGATAAATATAATATATATTATAAAATAATATTCCGGGATACTTTATGGATGCAAAATATAAATTAAACTCGTTGCTTCCTCGAGAAATTCTTTCTTTTATTTGTTTGACGACATTAACATTCTGTTAATTATAAAAGTATACAGGCGTCAGTTATATATTTTTTTAAAATGGCGAATTTGAAAAATTGTCGCGTCGGGAAAGCTGCGTGAGAAAATTCTATCGCACGTGCGCGCGAATATATTTCCTCTTTTTTACTTCCTTCGACGAGAGCTTCGCCTGTGTGGCGAAAAACTTTCGGATTCGATATGTATCGGTATGTGCGCATCGACGACGGTGCCCGTCCGATCATCGCGGATGATTAACGTCGTGCAGAATTTCGCATTCTCGTGGGATACCTTTCCGCGCCTGAGGACAAGACGGTCGCCATCGATGATTTAACGGTGTACTAAATCAGGACAGCAGGAAACAACGAAATCAAACGAAGAGAGCGAGAGAAAAAGAGAGAAAGAAAGATTACACGTGAAAGGAAGAATCTATTTATTATTTTAGACTAAACAATGTAAGAACATAAGAGTGAAAGCAGAATATACCTTAAAAAATGACAAATATAATAACAAATATAATAATATACGATAAATATTATACATAATAAATGAAAAATGATAAATTATAATATGATGTAATGAACTTCCTCTAAATTTTGATGTTCGATTAAGTTTCATAGATTATTTGAGATGCTTGACTTGATAAATCTAGTATCTTTATCTCCAATATACGGATTTCATGGTGCAAATTTTGATTCGCATTGCCAGCTAGTATTATATGTATGCTTTGTTGGATTTTCGCGTTATAATCGTTTGCAAGATAAATTATAATTATCTGCAAGATCGCTGAACTCTCAGATCTCAAAATTTTAATTTAACTTCTAGCGTAATCTAATTTCCGTTACCACAGATGGCAAAGTGGGTCACGTTAGATTCTGGCAGTGAACCTAGTCCACTTTGTTAGGAATTAATGAGAACCATATATATAATCGCTGTCTGTCAATGTGGCCCAAAAGAACAACTAGAAGTCCGTCTACATAATGTAAACTATTTTGCGTTTTATTTTCGGCTTTTTATTCTTTTCGATCCTGTCTCACATACTATATGCGATTATATATAGGTGAAGACTTTAAATGACACTGGTATTTATAATATATATAATGATGAAACGCTATCGCCTTAATTAAGAAAATGTTTAATTTCGTTTCCGGTTGACATGTATCTAAAATTATTCATTATTTGAGTGTCTAAAGAAACTCTTTCTGTGCCAGACTTATATAATCTATATATGCATATTTCTTTGTTTTATTAAATTCGAAATAATTTAGAATTACGAACTACTTCTCTATTTTATAATTGTAACGTCCGTGGTCTCCACAGTGCGTCGAAAAAGAGAAATCACGTCCAATAATAATTAAAATACTTCCGGTTACCCTCCCGGCGCATCATATCGACGCACCTGGCGCGCGTGACGTCGACGTTCGACCGATGTTGGTCCACGGACTCCCGTTTTTTCCCATGTCCATTTTTGCATAAAAAAATTCTCACCGCGCCGGCTTTCGCACGGCCCACCGTGGCGCACCGGAAAAAAACATCCTGCGCTCTTCCTCGGGGGTAACGCACCGTTGTGCTGGTGCGGCTCTAGGTGCATTCCTCTTCTATCGCGACACATACGTGTGTACGCGAACGGGCACCGTGGGGTGGTGGGAGCCTCCACCGAGGGTGCACGGTTATTTTTTTTTTCTTTTCCTTCACCTAGGGGCCAATGAGGACCGGAGGGAGGGAGAGGGGGAGAGGGCGCCGGAACTGCACCAGGACGGAAACACCTTGTGGACGGAGAGAAAAACGGGGAGAACGAGGGAGGGAGGGGGAAGAGAACGCACTAGACAGAGAAAGAGAGAGGGAGGAAACGACCCTTACGGTATCCCGAATGGCACAGATTCTTCTCAGCGGCGGAAGGTGCAAGAAAAAAAAAACGATTTTCGGGAGGGGAGTAAAAAAAACTAAAATACTGCTAGGTTGTTAGCCCCGAGTCCACATGCTCGCACGGTGCATCGACGAGAAGCCGATGGCGGTCTCGCCGCTGAAAAATTTCGGGAAAGCGCGCACGATTGCGCCTTCCGTTCGTGAGAACGGACCGCAGTTGGCGTAGCACTGATTTAAAAAAAGTTTCTGGATAACGGCGCTTATTATAAGAAAAGGTGTTTCACATGACATTCGAATTGCTTTCACTTAACAGTTTTAATCGGCTATTGACATTGCAAGGGCGGAAAATATTCAATTAATAATTAATTATTTGAGCAATTAAATATAATGAAAAGAAATAAGAAAATTTTATTCATCATCTTTATCGCATCTTCAATAATCCATGCAAAATATTCATGGAAAATTTGGGACTTTTGTTCAAAACAATATAATGCGGTTTCATATAAATTTCAGATTTAAATCTTAAATTTTGTTTACTCTATCTTCAATGCGTCACACGTATAGTTGCACGTTTAAACAATTTGTTTGAATATTTTTTTGTGATAATAAATTTTTATAAATGAAAATATATTGAGACTTAATATAAATAAATAAAAAAATTTGTTCGCATAGAGTAAATGAAATGCAAATAATACTTTATTAAATCTATTTACTCTTTTCATGTGACTATATTCATATATCTACTCCTGATAAGTAATTATAATGTTACCAATTTTAAAAAATTGTTTATCTACTAATTGCATTTAAGCCGTGTTATAGAAACCATTTGTTAAATAAAGCATTATTTATAAGATTTAGCTATCCGGCCACTCGTCTTGTAGATCACTTCTTCTAGCGCAGGCTGCATCGACGTCATCGAATCGATTCCTGTAGATGTGAATCTCGTCCTACAGACATAAAGAGCTACTAGCTGAGATCTTAAACTGGGCCTTAAGCCATTACCCCCGGATGATGGGTTCCCTCGATCTCCTCTCTGTTCTCCATCCGTCTTCCTTCCTCCCGAGCGTATCCTCCGTTCCACCGCGGATCATCTCTCGCCTGCCGTCTCACCGTGTACGCATCCTTCTTCCTCTTCTCTGGTCTATAACCCCTCCTCATAGATCCTGCATCTTGGCCGCCCCTTCCGTAGCAGCAGATGGCCGGCCAAGGGGTAAGAAAAAAATCCTAGGGCCCCGTAAAAGAAGGAGGTACATAAAAAGCGATCCGAGAGAAAAAAAAGTGGGAGGGGAGGGAGGGCCGGGGGGAGCGACACGAACCACGTGTGTTCTTGAAAATTTTCCCGAGCGAGGACCCTGTCCTTCCTCGTCGTCCAATATGGCCGAGCGCCCCCTTTGATCGAATTTCGGCCATTCATCGAGATCGATTATACGATCGTGATTCCATTCTTCTCGCTACTCCGGCGGCTCTCGGTCGCTCTCGATATCCAGATCTCACATTAACGTCTCCGGTGACGTGGGCCGCGGCAATTTCCGAAAAATTGACTCCGCACAGCTGGGAGTGATCTCTGCGCCTCTCTTTTCTTTTTTTTTCCTCCGGAACTCGCGGTCCAATTGTTCTCGCAGGACATTGTAGCTCATGATTTGCGTGTTTTGAATTTTCATTTGATACATTTGATTATTTTCATCGTAATCGTACTATGAATAGAATACGTTTGATTCAGTCTGTAGAAGATCAATTTTTTTGCTAGGTTTTTATATGCAATGCATCATTATATCTTCATTAAATCACAAGTATATTTAATAATCCGATGTCGTCTTTAACTGAGATGTGCGCGTTATAAATAAAGTTTAAGGAGCTTTTATGTTAGGACTGTGAGATGATACGTTCCCATTATCTCATGCGGGAATCTCTTTGCGTAACTGTAAAATAGATCTTGCACGCCATCCCAGATTTCGGATGACTCGAGATAGACAGATCCCAGGTAGAAAAATCGAAATTCGTAAGAAAGAAAGAGCGAACAGAGGAAAGTGGAGGAGAACCGAGCGAGATGGGCGGATAGAGCGAAAGATCGTCGCTTCTGGACGCAGGCCAGCTGACCAACCGTGGGAAGACGTGATTTGGCTGGCCTCTTTTTTAAAAGGATTCGAGAAAATTACTTTTAAATTGGCGAGCCACCGGAATCCCTATAGCTGCACCTGAACAGGTAGATCGGTCAGTCCCATCGAGCGTTTCTAGGGTTTCTTTCAAAACGATTGGTCGACGACTTTTGACTTTACCAGCGTCTAAGCAATTAAAAAGCAATTGCTTTTGGTCTACGTAATCAGCATTAAATGTAACTACTTAATCATCCTTCTTCCATTTGTAAATACTCATTATTTGACAATTTTACAAACTGTTTATTACGGCAATATTACTATATTAAGAGAAATCACAGATACGTTAACATAAAATAAAAAATAATTATAAAAAAAAAAATCGTAACTTAATCAGAAAATTTTGAAGTATCAAAATCTTCGAACGGCGTGCGATTGTATGACGCTCGCTTTCGCGCGACGTCTGCTCCTATAGTGTTTTTTCCCTTCGTTTTTGTTTTGTCGCGACCGGGCTCGCCAGTCATCAGGATGGATATCGGACACCTTCTTGAAGAAGGGAGTTTATGATATTTGTAAAACACTTGAGAGGAACAGAAAGTTTTCTTGACCGGGATACGTGACCGTCTCTCCGAAATAAACATTGTCAAGAATATCGACGACGGACAAAACAACCTTTCTCCTTCCTCCTCTTTGGCCTCCTTATACCCGTCTTCTCTTTCTTTTTCTCGCCATTACTGTATAATAAAATTCATTCGCGCGTTTTTCTTCTCTCTTTCTCTCTCTCTCTCTTCCTCTCCGTTTCCAAGATTTCTTTCGGAAGGGAGAGGCTATGCATTTTTTCGTGCGTTTAAAAATAGGTGATTCGCTGTACCGCAGACTGGCCAGAGGTCAGTAACTTCTTGGGCGCAAGACTGCACAAAAATAGCCGACAAAACGGAAAAAAATAATTTCCTTCTTTCCGAGAGCTCTCTCGTTGGCAATTTCAAACATGCGGCGTCGTCTTCGATTAAATCACTCGTTGATTCGCGTACTCTTGTGGTTTTCTGAGATCGTTTGTATATCAAGTAATTTAAATTACTTTCTCACAACTAGCCGTGCTAATTAGCGCAAAATGTTTAATAGTAATTCACATAAGATGTTCTGCGTAATTGTGACAACATTATTGACATGAGAAATTGTGTAACGCCGTTACGATATATTGTAAACATTTTTCCTCCGTGATATTTTCTTGCGTCACGACAGCGCGTCTCTGCGCCTTAACAGAAGTACGTTAAAGTCTATTTCGAGCGGGGATCGTAAACGATTTAACGGCTTGCAGACGATTCAGAAGGTGTCCAGTTGCGTCGCGCGCTCCAAAAGAAAGTCACACATTGGAAAAGGGCCTCCTTCGCCCTTTCTCCTTTTCCTCCGGCGGACACTAGCTTCTCTCTTACCTCACCGGGCCCGCCAATTGCGAGATAGGTCCGAATCTGCAGCGTCAGTTCTGCCAGATTTTTCACGGTGCCGATTCCCTTTGTGGGGGGCGCTGCCCGCTTGTCATATTTGCCTATGATGGACGATTCGTCCGAGAAAGAGCTCCGCGACGTCCCCAACAGGAATGACGAACGCACTTCTCATTCAACGCGCGCACCACATTTCGGCAATTCCGCCAATCCTGATTATCGTCGCTCTTCCACGGATCGGCCGGTCGAGTTTTTTTTTCCCCTTCTTCCTTAGGGCCCGGAACCAAGCATCGCGAACACCCTGCCTTTTCTCGGGCTGAAAAGCGAATCGCCTCGTCGCCTCCGATTCGTGGCATTTCTCGCACGATTTGACCGCGAGAAGACCCGCAGCTGGACAGTTACGTCGTAGGTTGAGTAAAAATAGACGCCAATGTCCTAGCACCCGCTTCTTTTGCTTCCCGAGACTGCAATCGTCGGAATACACGAGGAGACCTTCGGGAAAGTACGCTCGACAGATACAATCTTTTCGCTTGAAAATTGAATTAAAAATTTTGGGAAATAGTGTAAAATTATTTAATAGGGAATAAAGAATTGTGTATCATTTTAAATGCAATATTATTATATGTACATAATGAGTAGATCAAAGGATTACAGGGAAGAATAATAAATTCTCTTAGTGCTACTCTTGTGATTGGCAGTTGCTCGTCTGTAGAATCGTCTATTCTCTAATCGTAAGTGACGTTGAGTAGAAAAAGTCAAGCTGACGTTGTACTTATTCACCGATACGGATCGAAATTAACATAATCTTGTAGCGGTTTCCAACTCAATAGCAGTTTCGCAATTAGAGACGGGCAGGAATCATGACGACGAATCAATTATCATCAACGATGATCCGGCATTCGATGTCCTTTCGGAGTCTCTTGCTCCTAATCCTCTTCCTCCCCGTAATCCTCCGCGTCCTAAACACGCGATCTCAATTTAGAATCGAATCCCGGATCCGAATAAGCAACGGTGGAAAAAAAAATCCCCCCATGCTCCCTACACAAATCACGCTCTCCCCGCGCGTCCTCCGACAAAGGAGAGGGAGGAAAAAAAATCGAAAGGAACGAGGAGACAATCGGCGATATCCTCGCGGCGGAAGCGGCCCGGCGCCCCGGGCGTCCAGAACACCGCTGCAACTCCCGATCCGGCAAATCGCACGAGATAAATTTCCCGATGACGTGCCTTTCCTAATTCCACATTTCTCTTGACTTGTCCGAGACTCACGGATATCCTGAAGAATAGTGCAACAAAAATAAGAATGGGACCATAAGAAACAGATGCGTTACGAAATATATACGATAAAAGTAGAACATCTAAAGCTGCAAATATATCATGTAATTTTATCCTTATTTTATTTTTATCATTGTCCTTTTTTTATAATTTTGCTATTTTTGTTGACATATCCCTTTTGCGTTATTATTTTACATCATGCTTTTACATTCTTCTGTTTCTCCTCGTTCTTAAAGAAATCTCTATTGGTTCTCTTCCGGCTCTTTCTCTCTCTCTTTCTCTCTCTCTTTCTCTATAGATTTGGATATTGCTCGAGGGTTACCGCCCGAGGGACGAAAATTCAGAAAAGCCGGACTGTACCGTAGCTAGAATGAATGTTAGGTCACGGTGATGTGCCCTCGCACCGAGCGACTCGCCGCGGCTTAATCGTTTTAGGAGTCGGCAATGGCAACGTGTCTACGGATGATCCCATCGGGCGGCCGAATCGGCCAAGGAAAGTACGTGAAGCTTGCGAAATTTTCGTTTACACAGCCGCGCTCGGCGAACCAGCGCGCTTCGCCCGTATATCAAAAGTTTAATTGAATTTTCGGCCGTGGCCCCGGCCCGAGAAAGATTAGGATCGTCCGCCGGTCCGTCCTCTCTCTCTCTCTCTCTCTCTCTCTCTCTCTCGCTCTCTCTCTGCCTCTCTCTTTCCCTTCCCGCTCAGGTTCACCACCGGCTTCCTGCATCTAACGGATGTATTGTGCCCGCGCCCTGATCGTCTTGGCCCTGTTCCTTATCCACGTCTTTATCTGACCCGCGTGCATCTTTACGCGCGTGTTATTCTAGCTGCCGTAAAGTTTTGTTTCGGGCGCTCACGAGCACGTCGAAACGTTCCCGTGCGCCTTCGCGTTGTCTCTGTCCTCAAAAAAGTCATACGCGAATTCTTATAAGGAAGAAGTGTCCATTCTCCCAAGAGTAAAACTGAAAAATGTACAAGTAATAATTGAAACAAAAATAACGTTAAACGCTAAGATCTGTTTCGACCGAAATGCGACGCTTTCCTTATCTCGTGTAAAATGTTACACGTAATTCGCAGCATAAAGATGTCCCGTGAGTTCTAATCTATTTCATTTTCATTAATACTCAATGCGTTTAATCGCTTTTCATTCTTACAATTTGTTTCAATTATCTTAATAAAAGAAAACTTAACGGGCGAGATTTAAATAACATTATCTCTTTTTTTAAATTAAGATGTGTATCTGCGAAAGAGCTCGCGCAACAGCAAAGATACGCTCGCAGCGCGACCTTCTTCCCGGAGACTTTGCGTCGGAGATTTGCATAATTACGCGTTTTAATGTACCCTCCGGTCATGAGGGTCAGATCGAATTTATCTCACTGGCCCTCACCTGTCCCATACGATGCGGGCCTCGTCGGGGCAACTGACCACCTGTACAGTCGTGGCAGCAAAAAAAGGAGGACGCCGGTCGAGAGAACGACCTGCGCTACAGTGTAATAGTCACTTAAAAAAAAATCTTAGCAAATCAATGAAGTCTCAAATGCGTAGATGCGATTGTGAATGTTCTAAGAACAAGTTGCAATATAAAATGAAACCGCAACTGTTCGTTTTATTATTAAGGGTCCATTACGAAGGATCAAGTTCATTTAAACAGAAATTGATAGAAGCTAATTACTGCAGACGAGTTCCCTTGGTTCTTCACCGTAATTTTTCCGCCGTAAACCTAATTACGAATGAGGGTTGAGCAGTTTTTTTTTTCTTAACGGCCTTTTAACACCGGGGGTATCATTACACACCTCGCTCGAATAGGACGGGGCACGTCTCGGGCGGCGCTTAATTCAACAGCGTCGTCGGCCAGGTCGAAGCACCCGCGCGAGACAATAGAAAAGCCATAACTTTCTCCGCCGTGTGCGCTCTCGCACAACCTATATCCTGTCCCCGCAACGTCGTCGTCGTCGTCGTCGTCGTCGTCGTCGCGGACGCGCCCAAAAAGATCGCGCGCGCCTTCTCTCTCCGTCGTCTCTCGCGCACGGGGGGATGGCGAAGGGAGCGACTTGCGGCTTGCGCGAGCGCGTTTACGACGCGCCACGTCGGGCACGGAGAATCGCCAAATCTCTCGGCGAGCAAGGTCGTGAAATTCGGCACCGTTATACACGCCGTTTAATCAGAAAATTGAATCGCCGCGCGACTCTCGGGTCCTCCCGGCTTTCGAACCTCGTTTCGACGTCTCTTTCTCTTTCTCTCTCTCTTTCTTTTTCTTTTCCACGATGACGGTGATCGAAGAGGGTCCATGTGTCCTCGTCTCTTTCTCCCCTCCCTTTTTTCATTCGTCACCGCTTTTCCCTTTTTTTTTTTTATCTTTTCGCTCTCGGACTGTACGACCCGCATAGTCCGCGCGGTGACGCGCGAAGAGGTCGAATGGGTCCTCGTGCGTGAATGTGTGCCTGCGCGTCTGGAGAGGCCGCACAATGGGGACACATGTCAAAACAATTGGCACACAGGTGTATCGAATTTAACCGAGGAACCGATGGAGGACGTCCACGTTCGAGAGAACCACGTCGAGTTGCGTCACGGCGTCCCGGCCGCTATCAATGAGTTTCCGTCGGCCATTCGGGCGACGACGAATCATCGGGTATTAAGGACGCGTATTTACATTCGACAAATGTTCCTTTTATCAACAGTACGTTATACTTCGTCCGCCTTTTTTCTTCACTCTTGGATAATAATTCTCGCCTCATCCTCGTACGCGAGGTGTATAAAAACGATTTCTCCGTTACTTTTTTTTACGATACACGAAATTAATTTCAAGTTTTCCGTTCGGTTAGAAGAAACTGCGCCGCGCCGTTTAATCGCGTTTGCTCTCGCAAAATTTTATTTATACATCTCTTTATGAAATTGATTTCAAAATTAAACGCAGCGCGTATTTCGAACTGAAATTCGCTTCGATGTGCGTCTATTAAATTTTAAGCAACGACGATCGAGCGATGGGAATACAATAAACCTTGCGAAATTGAATAAGCGTGATTCGTCAGGTCGGCGAACGCCCGCGGTCAATTCGTCCCGCTCGTTCGTAACGGCCGATCGTTTCGCACATCATCGCGAACGAAAGTTACGATTATTGTCGCCGCTCGTATACGATCGTGCACACGGGTACGCGGTCGGCCGTACAGAGGCGCGTACAGAGGCGCGCGGTGATGAGCCTTCCTCTGCACGCGCTGAAAGACAGAGAGACCGGCGCGAAACCTTTGAACGAATAGAGGGGAACTCTACGTTGCGGACTCGCGCCGACGACGGGGAAGGTACGAGCGAGTGAGAGGCGGCACGAGGGAGAGTGACACGCCGAGAGGGACGTAGGAGTAACTCTCCGAGAGAGACTCTCGCGCGACGATGAGCGGGACCAAGAGAAAGAAGAGAGTAAACGGCACGAGAAGGAATTTCTGAGTTTCTCCCGCCCTCTCCGCGTGTCTCTCGACGAAAGAAAAGAGAGAGAAAGAGAGAGACAGGAAGATCTTTCTTTTTCTCTCCCACATGGCTCGCTGAGGTTGTGTGTAAGTGTCGGTGGCGAGGGCGAGGAGAAGAGGAGGAGAGAGGACTGCCGGGACTCTCGAGAGATGGAGGAGGGGGAGAAGGAGGAGGGGATGAGGGGGCGAGGGGACAAAAATGACAATCATCGTCATTTTAATAATATGCAAAGGCATAGTCGACTTCCACGCCGGGCAAGTGCGGCCACAATGGCGTTATATAATGACAAAGACACGCCGGGTCGGCTGGGTGCCTTTCGCTCGACAAAAGGCGCGGCGTTAGGGTCATCCTACCGGACCGGAACATGTTTTGTCCGGCGCGGACAAATGTCACCGATAATGTTCTCCGGTGCCTGCGGCCGTAAAAGTCAAAATAACAGTCACACCGAAAATACCGTCGTCAAGACGAGCGCCGCGAGGAATTGCGTACAGTGCCATCGCTGGCCTTTCTGCTCCTCTAGTTTGCGTTCTCCGTGGAACTTTGAGTTTTAAAGACGACTCAATCCAAGAGAGATCATTTCTCTCATCCATTTTTATTTTCCCATTGAAATATCTTAAATGTTGTTGACAAAATACCACATCGTTGTTAATTATTGTTAGTTAATTCGCAGTATAAATTTTTGTTTCAGATAAGTGCTTCTACGTGATTTGGATACATGATTTGGATGGCATTCGGGCGACGTAGCGTTCAGGTTTTCGGTATGTGCTTTAATCGTTTATTATTTTTATCAACTTATTTTTAACTATAATGGCACGATCGATATGTAATGGCTATAACCAAAATCGTGTAGAAGCTCCGGATAAAATTACTGTTATAATTAGTCTGGCAAATCTCGTTCGAACTCGTAAGGATCGAGCTAAATTTTAACTGCATCTCTCGGCAGTCAACTTTGTCGCACATTTAAGATTTACGTTACCCAATGTTTATATATTTCATAATCGTCTGTGACTTTTCTCTGCGACGATAAAGTCGATATGATAGTCGCACCAAAAATATCGCGGTATGTACGTGGAGGAATCGCGCGACACGCCGGCACGCTCAATATTTGGTCTTGGCGCGTCTACGGAAATTCAGGTGTGAAATAAATTAATCGTGAAGGTTCAATTCTTCTCGTTTTTTTTTTCATATCTTTCGGAAAAAGATAGGTATTTCCCCCGCTTATACGGAATCAAACAATTTAGATTCAAAATTGCGTCACGTGGCAAATGATCGGGGCGAGTCATCTGATATACATACAATGCATTCCGAAACTGAGAATTTTTAAATAATGACGTTTTTGATGGCGAAGAAGTTTAATTGTATACAGACTAAGGTAGATATTTTATACTATTTTACTTTTACCTTTTGCCAAATCCATTTTTTATGTTCTTATACATAACATCATATTGATCAAGTAGCTTTTTATCCGATTAAATGGTAAAATCTGCGACCAAGAGAAAATAATTCGCAACTGTTATAAAAATATGGAGATTTCTGGTTATTTCACAGAGTGTGCTGTGGTTTTTTTCGCGAACGTATTTTAACGCGTCATATACCATGATGCCATGTCGTTGAAGACAAAGACGTAGGAAATTACGCGGATTCGAAGTGGCAATTGCGAAACGCGATCGATACTACACGATGTGTCCCGAGTACGACAATGCGTCGACGCAGGAATTTGTTTATGCTAATAGCGTTTTTTCCGCGATTGACGCGATGAATCGGTAGATCTCGCGAACACCACAAATAGAATTGGTGTCGTCTCGCTCGATCCACACACACACCAGACAAATTCGTGGCGGGGCCGTGCCTGTTTAGAAGAATCCTCTTCTGTCATTGTGAAAAAGACTCGGGTGCACGGTTCGCTTTTCGTTTCCGTCCAGTATTTGTAAACTTTCATAGAATTCCACGTAAACTGATCTCGTAGAGAGATCACTTTACACGTATGTACTTGTCTTTGTATCGCTAGTCTTTGTATCTTGTATTTATTTGTTATATTCTGTTTTGTTTTTGACGAGAATTTTCTCAGAATGCAACAAACGTTCCCTCTTTCTGTCTTGTTATACGAGAAGATGCAACAGGCGAACTTTAGTGCACCAATGGCCATACCTACGTGCCATAGATTCACACCCATCATTCGGAATGTGTAGACGGTCATAACCAGTCAGAAACGCTAAGCGCGCGCCACGCTATACGCGAAGTTTATGGTCACGAAGACCAAAATGATCTTTAACATCGGTCGTCTCTTCAAATGCGCGTCTTCTGGAAAATGTTTCCATTTGTTGCAGCGGTTAATTATGCGTCCAACATTATCACATTATTTCATATGTTATCTTTTTATCATTTTATCTTTAAGAGACAGTTAAACAAATTTGATTTGACCGTTGTTTCCACTTGAGAAGTTATTTTGTAATTTTCAATATTACACATTCATGATACAGTCTTAAACGTCAATATTAATAAGTTTGAAAGAAAGATAACATTGTACTAATTATTAAATTAATAACTTAAAAATAGTGATATTTTCAAATCGATGTCCAGACAATGCTTTAAAATTCAAAGTTTGTTCCTTTATGTCTATTAAATGAGACCGAACAGTCGACGATTTGTTGTCAGCAGTCATCATCTCTTTATATTTGCACATTTCGCATCTGCTCGTAAATTCTAGTACATTTTTCCATGCAATGGTAGTTTCTACTTCATTGAACACAACGCAATTCGATCGTACGATGTTAGGCTCGCCTAGGTACGTGCCACCGATTCACACCCACTAATCGGAATGTATGGACAGGCAAAAGGTGCTAGAAATGCTGTGTTCACACCGTCCACACATTTATCGCGCTTATCGCGATTAGAGTGTCTCTAATAAAAGTTAGGCCAATGCGATAACGATTTTCTAAATCCGCCATATGTAATAACCAAACAAGAATTTTGAAATGTAACATTTGCTCTGAACAATAGTTAATACAACAGTGCTACAGCTTATTTAGCCTTATTCAGCCTTGTATGTTGTGACAATGCTACACAATTAAATTATATTGTTTAATTATTAATTGAAAATATTAATATTTATTTCTATTTTTACATTGCCTACAGTACATACCAGCTAAATATAATAAAATCAGAGTTATAAATCAGTTTTAATATTAATTTGATTGACGGTATATGGCGGCGGTTTGTCTTAACTCTTATTATAGGAATTCTAATCACAGAAAATGATATAATATCATTTTCAGCTTATAACCACATACCACCTAAGGCAGTAAATCATACATCCACTATATTTGAAATACTTTGAATTATTAATAAGAAAGAGAGAATCAGTTTTATATAAGAATAATTCTTTTTTATAGTTAAAATAATTTGAATCTAAATAAAAATTCTCATACTTTATAAAATAAACACTACGATTTGAGCAAAATAAATATTTGTTTCTTTTGTGATAACTCGATTTTTAATTAAACAGACAATCAAATAATCCGAACATAGTGTATTTATTAAATTTTTGACTTCACACAATTTTCACAATTTCGTTGAATCGTCCGAATGATTTCTATTTGAATTACTTATCTTTAGATCGCTAATTCTAACACAATGTTTACGATATCGGCATTCAATGGATTTTATTTTGCCGAGTTATTAATATCGCGCTTAATTTAATTAGCATTATTATTAACCTGTATAAGTCGATTAGCATCTTCAACGGGACATTCTATTCTGTACACGATGATCTTTCACGATCGATCTTCTGAGTACCCACACGAACACCAATGTATATCGAGACATTATGTCGATTTCTCTCTTTCTCTCTCTCTCTTCTCCCTCCTTTCCTTCTCTTTATCTTTATCTTTGTGTGTCTAGTTCCTTTCTTTCTTTCTCTTTCTCAATCTCTCGTCTTCTTCCTACGATTCTATATTCAAATTACGGAAGAAGGCTAATCGCAAATCTGTTCTTAACGGTACAGGAACAAACAACGTCGTAATTCCCCGTAATCATATCAGAAGATGATAAAAATTTGTCGGGATCACTTTTTATTTAGTTACGAGCACCTGAAGCGTTCCGATTCACGTAGGTAGCCGTCGAAGTATTTTGTCGCTCATAAATGCCACGTGCTAGAGTAGAAAAAATGGTTTATAGCCCACTTCATTATAAAATGCTTATATTGTACGGTAATATTGCACGGTGGTTTCTTTTTTTACTTGATACGCTATTAACGTTAATGTTTCATGACATCCATTTGTTTTTATCGATACAATATATAATAGATCTCCTTTTCTTACGTTACGTTTACTTTTGCCTCTTTCTTTCTACGCGCAAGTAAATATCGCTTCGTTTGAAACGATGTAGAAAAATGCGATTAAAAAGAATGCACCTGTTACGCCAGGAACGCGATATCGCAATTTCTCACCCGGGTAAGGCTTTCTTTAATGTCTTCCTCCGGCTGGCTTAATGAAAACCTCGCCCCGGCGACCGAGTTTTCCGGTTTCGACGATGAGACGCCGCCTTCCACCCTGGCTTTTTCCCCTCCCCGCGGTGCATAAATTTACATGTTTCGGGAAACAGGTAAGCACCGAGGAGCGCGCGCGAAGCGAAGGACAACACGAGGAGGAAAAAATTGTGTGGTGGCGCAGTCAGGTGGTTTCGCGCGACGAGAGCCCGAGAGAAATATCGGTCACCCGGGGACACGACGAGAGCTACGCCAGCGAGCGCGACGACACCGACGACTCCTCGTGCGCGAAGCCAGCCTTAAAAATTCGGACAATACTTCTCCGGGCAGCGGGGCGCATTTAAATGTATGTATTCATACGCTCGTGTATCGCTTTGACGAGAGGTGTGGTCAAAATTATTCAAACTGACCCGGACTCTTTTTTTCTCCTCTCGGTCTGGGACACTTTCTAGCACCGCTGCACCCACGTACCACCTCGCCCCCTTCTCCTTCCCCGTCTTCTCCCTTGTTCCGTCATCTTTCCTCTCCTTTTTCCTTTTTCACGTCTGTCCTCCTCTATCCTCGACGTCCTTCTTCATCGGCGTCATCGGTGCCCGCTTCTTCCCTCCCCGTGACTCTCTAGCTATTGTCCCGATGCCGAATTCGAGATCACGCCCGATGACCTCGTTGCTTTTATGTATTAGCCTCGCGGACAGAATGATTCGCTGATCGCGCGCGCCATTCATGATTACCGGGTACAGTTGCGGGATCAGGACGGAAAGATCAAGGAAGATGTTTTGTTAACCACTGGAAGATATTCTATGAAGAAAAAAATTAACTGAACTTTTACAATCAATTTGATCTCTTTGTGTAACTGGTACATAATTTTATTAATGTTACCTGCCTCGATTCTTAAACGATAAGAAATTTTATCAAGTTTTACAAGAACGAAAATATTATAGCAGAGCACTCTTGTGATACTTAACGTCACAAAAGAGAAACGGAAGCTTAATCACATTAAAAGAATCTTTTTACAAGAGGCAGGATGAACTCACCCGCCAAGCCAGCCTCCCGCCAGCTAATAAACCGTTGCAATCGAGCAGATGCATCCGCGTCGGGCGAATAATTTTGGAGAAAGGATCGGCGAAAGTGCTGTCGTCGAAGAATCGAACCTAGCAAAACGAGAAGGGAGAGAAGTGACGCGCGCGCGCGATTATGGCACCGCGATCTCGTTCGTCGGCCACCCACCGAATTTTCCGCCGCATATCGTGAATGGACAGAGAAAGAGAGAGAGAGAGAGAGAGAGAGAGAGAGAGAGAGAGAGATCCCAAGCTGAGCTCTCTATGCCGCGGCATGTTCCCGACCGGGCCGACTATGACATATGGGTGGCGCAAAAACCGCCAATGCTGATCGATCGGCCACGCTAACCAACGAACCCCCCTTAACGATACCCTCTTTTTCCCTCACGTCTCGGCTTTATGCCGCTGGTCGGCTACCTTTCGTCGGGGCCGCCGCGCTACCGGAATAGCGCCGACCAAAGCAAACAGACGAGAGATGAAACTACTCGCGCCGCAGCGGCGAATTTCGCCTCCTCTTTCTTCCTCCTCTCACGGAGGACTTTTCCGTTCTCTCCCCGGCCGACCACAACACTCGTAATGAAGTAGTCGGGATTTCAAATTATGAGGAAACTTTTAATAGATTGAATGACCTACGGCGAGACAATTATATTCCTCTTATTGTGGGCTCTTTTCTCCTTGGAAGTTATTTATCGCGAGAAGCGAACCGGCGTCCGACCATTCCGCAATAAAATGGCATCCTAAGGGGGCAAACACGTGCGAATTAAATTATATTACCGAATGTCTAAATAAGTAAAGTTCACTTGGAGTTACGTGAAAATATTATTTTTCCTTTTCTATTTGAGTTTCTGAAATTTAATTTGCGAGACTCTCTAGATTTCTAAATAAATAAAAGTCTGCCGGCGTCTCTAACTGTCTGTTAAGGAAAGATCTACTACTAAATTGTGCAAGGAATCGATTCCTGAATCATTTTACGTCCCCCCTTTTTTTTTTCTTTAAGGGGAACGAAATTTTTCGTGATATTTTCCTCGCGTTATCTCGACATATCACCACGGCGACGGTCCCAGCGTGCGCGAGGTTTAGCACAAGTTTGCACAAAACGATCCCAATCCCAGGGAGAAACCAAACGGGGAAACCTCGATCGCGGCGATCGGCATCGCGTCCGATATATCGAGTCCTACAAACGACGTCTATAAAAGGTCCCCCTTCTCTCTCCCGCTTCTCTTTTCACCGCGTTCCGCAGGCTGCCTCCTAGGCTGCCGCCTAGGCCGCATTCGCACGATCCTCAACGCCGGGCCACCTTCGGCACGACCTCTCCGTGGTGCACCTACGGTGAAGGTTTAGCTAGCCCGTGTCGTAGGTGGCCGCTCGCCCGCGCGTGTGATGGTGTTGCCCGTGCCTACCATAACCGCAGCTATTTGCGCGCCTATGCACGTACACGTGCAGCGTGGTAGAATGGACGGCGGTCACTTACTCATCGCGCTCCGCCGGGAGCCGAAAGTTCATCGGTACGGTTAGCCGGCACGAACCAGGCATCTGGTTGTTCTCGCTCCTTCCTTCCCTCCTTTGCTTTTCCTCTCCTCTCGCTCGCTTGTTCTTCTGCATCTTCCGTCTTACACCCTTCTTCCTTCCCCCCGCGTGCCTGCCCGTTTCCATCCATTTTGCCCCCGGAGAGCGGTGGCTCTCGGTGAACACTTTGACTCGACGTGCTCGATAGGTCGGCCGAGTTCTAGTTTCAAAGGACACCGGGCACCTCATCGTTGCGCTTAGCTCCACGAGCTCTACCTGCCCTCCCCGCCCTGATTGATCCGACCGCCGCCGTCTCGCATGCTTTCGAGGCCTATCTTTCGCAATTCGTGAATAATATAAGCGATTATCAGGCAATCAGATATTCTGCGACACGCTGCTAATTAATGCACAGAGGGAAATTAGCGATCGTTGTTTTCTATCGTTCTGCTGTATGTATTTGAAACGTTTAGATCGATGATCATCATCTTTACTGTAAGTCATTATTCTGTCGAATTTAAATATCTATCATATTAGTCCTATTTTCTAACTATAAGCTGTTGGAATCGATTTCCCAACATATTGAATTGAAACTTTTTTAAATTGAAATAAAAAATAGATTAATTTGATCTAAACTTACGTAAATGAATTATTCAACCATGAATTGTTTATGTAAAAGCAAAAAGTTTGAGCGATAAGACAGTTAAAAAAAAAAATTTTAACTTTTTTTAAAACAGCGACAATTTAACAAAAATCAATAATGAAACGGGAATGCGAATGAATTGTGAAAACGAAGCTACTGCAACAGCAAATGTAAATGCAAATTATACACGAGTATCTCGATAATTAGGATTTTCGATAAGTGAATATTAACGATTTTTTTTTAAATTAAAATGAAAGCTGTGTGAAGATAAACACGTTCTCCTTGGCGAATCTAGGATGACAGAAATCTTGCGCCTGCATCCTTCGGCGCACTGTACGGTAGCGCGCGTGCGGGCAATCAACGCGGGCTATAAATTACGATGTATAACTCCGACTGTCTGCGGACGTTGAATTACGAAGTGTAATCGGTAACCGGTCGTGTTGGACGCACGCTGCTTCCCACAACACGTCATAAACCCCAGCGGACGGACAGCACAACTTCCATAGGAGCGGCATAAATCAGGCCTCCCCCTCTCCCCTGGAAGTTGTCCTTAATTCCTCCGCGATCGTGTCATCGGGTCAAAGGTGAGCACCGGGACCAACGATGGACGTCGGCCGATCGGTAGAATCCAGCGCGCGTCAGAAGCCAAGGGTTCATTGCGGCTACCGGCTCCAACCAGTGGAAGAGAGATCCGCTATATCGGGTTGAAATATTTACGCTCGCCTGCTGCACGCAGGTGTCGATATCGAATGATGATATCTGCGCTAATACAAATTGGCGTCCGGGTCAATTATCAACGAAAGATAATCGCTGCTAAAATCAATATTTACGAAGATCGAGATCTTCATAAATCACTTAGTTCGAAAGTTGACACGAGCGTGATGATATAATTTATATTTTTGCGTGTGATTCTTCCGAGTTTTCTTTATTTAATCGATACTTCTAAGTGTCAGAATTCCCGTCTGTCTATCAGAAATGCGACGAGTGATAGACACTAATGCGCTGCATCGTCTCGTCTCGAGGCGAAAGTATCGATATCAACTTCGTATCTCGATATTTTGACTTGGTATCTTTGGCATTCCTAGGCATGATAAGCTTTCTTAGTCTCTACGTCCCTTATTCTTTTGGCGATTCGACGATTCTTCGGCGAGCTTCGTCCAGCAGAAGCCATTCGTCCCGTCCCAACTGACCGAATAACCGAGTTCTAGTAGACAAGGAAGCGAACTCTGGGAAAAATAGTCCTCCCAAAATACAATTATAACCCACTTTGGATTCTACGATTAAGTAAATCAAATTGTGTGGATTGTTCTTAAGTAAAAATTATTTTTGCGTACCTAAATATCAACGGAACTAATTGAGAGATTTGACTTGTACAACTTAAAAATCTTTAAAATATATGGAATAGCTAACTGCAACTTTTAGTTAATACAGGGTTATAATTTGAAGAAATAAATGTAAAATTAGAATTACAATTAATCCAAATAATTTGATAACTTAATTATGGATTATATTTTGGGAAAACTATGTTTCCCAGAGAACACACGTGAGAGACGCGAGCGAGCGAGCGAGAGCCATGGCGATTCTCCTGCTCCCGATATATAGGGCAACCGCGTAGATTCTCTCACGGTTTCTTCGAGCTATTCATCTGCATGCGCTCCTCCGCCTGCACCTACCTATCTTCACCCGGCCTCTCTCCGCCGCCGCTTCCTCGCCTCCTCGTCTCGGCCACACTCTTCAAGAAGCGTTTCCATTATCGCGGCCGGACCTGGCCAAATGTCGCGACCCCCGTGGTGTTTCTCGCTATAACATCGCTTCGCTTGATGTATGTACTTGTCTCGCTATGATACTTTTATCGCGTCGCGTCTCTCTCGGCTACATTCTCAGGGACGTTCGCTTATAACATTTTGCTATTTGTTTCTGACTATATTAAATTTCATTCGCTCCTTTCCCCCTCCCCCCTCCCCTCGGACGGAGCTCGAAGTCTTTATTTTGATGACAGATTTCTTTAATCATATTTCACATTGAACGTCTCACAAATGTGAATTAAGATTTATCCACGCGAGTATTGATTTGTCATTAAAATTGAGGTGGACGTTGTTAAAATTGCAACGCTACACGCGCAATTAATCTTTCAAAGGTAACGTATACATTTAGCTTATTTTACTTCTTATGAATTGTTAAATAGGAATAGTTTGTACTACGAATTTGTCAATAATTTTATCGTAGCGTATCTTCTAATCTCGCATTCTCTGAAGGGATACTCTCTTTTTGCTTATAAACGTTCTGCATCTATTATGCGTTTCTCATTGTAGCATGAGAATGGGAATACTTCTTCACTTCTCCTCGACGGTGATTTCCAATCCGCACGTGCCGAAGAAAGTCGCGGAAATCCGCGCAAGTTTATCGGTATAATCGTTGTCGTCTCGCGCGCGCGGCACTATATTGTCGGATCTTTCTTTTTTCATGACTCGTCGCGTAGGCGGCCTGGTAATTATTGAGACTCGTTACAGAGGCGGGCTCGTTGAAAAGAGGAAGACAATACTCGCAGGAAGAGACAAACGTGAATCTTTAACGCGATATTCAAATCTACATCTAAAGCTGTTCTCCAATACGTCGACGGCTTCTCATGTAAATGGATAAATCAATCTATACGAATACAATTAGTACATTGTATTTTCATATCATAAAACATTCTATATTAAAGGAGCAACAATCGAGCGGCGATAGGCTAAATATGAGTTTATTATCACTCAGATGTAAGTTTTGCCGAATTGGGCTTCATCAGTGCACTTATATGGTTGAAACTGCCTGAACAAATGCTTTTGGGATACGTACACGCGCGTGTAGAACGCACGTAGCACTTTCTACAATGTAGAGTAACAGCTGCGCGAGTACTCGGACTCGTGACCGACTGTTCGGACGATGTACCGACAACAAGACCGACTAACGACGTTACGGAAACATCGATGCTAATAGTCGAGGAGGAAAAAAAAACAGATGCACGAGGCGTTCATAGGCGGCGATGACGTGTGCGAACGGCAAACATTGTCTCGAAACACTTGTTACTATAGAGAAAAAAAATGCCGTCAAAGTTAATCTGTAGATAAGTTACGTTTGAGAAATGTAATTCCGTAAGAATATATTCCGTAAGAGTCGGGGACGCGACAAGTGCGGCTAGGCTTTGCGAAAGGACGATTCTCGGCTACGCAATCGCCTTTGTCCTGCGAAGGGGAGAACCGCGAGAGTGAATTCTTCACGTCGTCACAATAGTTAATGTACAGAGTGTCCCAGACTAAACGCTTAATTTTTTAATGACACGTTAAACTGAAACAATTCGAGCACCGAAAGCCTAATTAGGTTGTTACAGTTGAATTGGAAATGATAATATATAATTAAAATCGATGTATAACACACAAAAGATTATTAAAAACTGCAACAGCATACAGATCATTAATTTAATTTTTAAAATTTAGATTCTTTCATTTTTTTTTCTTAGAAATTATTTTGCTGTTAAAAGAAGTAATGTAATTTTTAAATTTATATTATTATTATATTATAATAAATATTATAATAATATAAATATATGCAAATGTTAACAAATAGATATACTTATTTATAAATTTTCTGTATCTGCTACTAAAAACTACGTGTTTACTCCGGGACACTCTGTATGAGAAGTCCGCATTCTAACCGGCGAAAGAAGTAGGAAGCAAAACATCGAGGCGGCGGTGGCGGCATCGTCGGGGGAGGGAGGGGAGGGGGAGAAAAAATGAGCAAAGCACATTACGCGAAATCACAATGTTTAATGAAAATTGCGAATGGCGCGGCACACGAGGCGGCCGCGGCGGCCGCTTGCGGCGTTCGCGTGCGCCTCGCCGCGCCGCGTCGCCTCGTGTGACATCGTCCCCGCGCGGAATCGTGACGCCGCGAAGCGGTATTCAGATTGCGCTCTTAGCGGTTTCGCGGCACTTTTTTTTTTACGCTGCGACAAAAGGAGAATCACCGCTTCGTAACCGCTGGTCAGAAGCCGCTCGCCGCGCGGCCGCCTGACTGACGAGCAACGGCAAAAACGTAGGATGGACATGCGCGGGCGAGCGAGCGCGCGCGCGCGTTTCTCGCGCGGTTTTCGTCGTGTCGCAAGAGAAATTTCAGTTGCGGCAAACGCTATTATCCAAATAGGATAGAATTGAGGGATTCCTGTGGAACTTGAGTCCGAAAGTGCGACAGTGAGAAAATCGAAAATGCAAAGAATCTTTTTTAAGTAAAGTCTAATTGGATAGCAGGATATTTACTTTTCGCATTAACAAAAAAAAATGTTTGCAATATATATTAATATATATAATATATATAATAAATTGTTGGAGTCTTAATTGAAAAAAAAAAATTATATAGAAATATTTAGGAAACAAACATGATAATTAAAGTTTAAAAATCCTTTTCTATAAAGTTAGTTTATTAAAATCTTTAAGCCATAAAAAATTTTGTAAGACTTTGACAAATGGATTTTCGTAAATAAATTTGAATAAAAAATGATTTAATTACTCTGCCAGTTTTAATATCGCGTGTTATGTTGATAATTTCCTTCTTTTAGAATATATAGAGAAAAGTTAAAGTATGAAATTAATTACTTCCACGTGACCAGGTAGGAAGTATAAATTCAAAGTCATACGTAAAAAGGTCCTGACTTAGTCACGCGGTTGTTACATTGATCGCAGACAACGAGGAAACGCGCTTCTATGATTACCTGCCGACTCTATCAGGCTCCGACTCGGCAAATTGCGTATCTAATAGGAACATTAGTTTCTTGACCATGTGAACGATATTAGTCATTTATTATCCGTTAGTTAGTATTGCCGAAAGATCATGGAAGCAATTGACCGATTTCTTTCGTCGTTCAAAGTCTTTTCTTGCCTGCGTCTCTAATACATAAGACAAGTTCTTCTTAAATAGCAGCAGATATTAAAATAAAATATTTATAAACTAATAATTTTCAACCTTTAAAAGAAAATGTTTTAAAAGAGACAATTATTTCTCAGGAAGATTAAAAAAATTTTAATTTTCTCAGAATTTCCTCTATCAGGTTCAAATTCTCGAGAAGAGAGATGTCTTCGTTATGCAATATTTCTCCTAAAAAAAGAAGAAATGAATTTTAGCGAATAGATTCGACGTGAGTTGCGCGAAAACGGCATTCACAGAATCGATCGTTTCCATCAGATTAGCGACAAAAATTCTATTCATCGTTACAACTCTTACGTATATGAGAGATCGATATTTAACGCGAGGCCGCCGAGGTATCTCCGTTTAAAGAGAGCGCGGTGCATTTCGATCGTTACCGAAAGAAGATCATTATCGCAATATGGACATGCGATATATCACCCGGCGTTCGAGACTCCCGCGATTCATGTTCAAGGGTTTCCCTCGATGAGGCGCAAATCTGCTGCGCCGAATATCGCCACCGTTCTCCAAACCGTTTGCAAAACTTCAGAGACGCCGATCGACTTTTCTCACGTGCCGGGGATTAAATCCGATTTCAAGATATCGACTTTAGAATTTATATCGAACGCGTCAGAAATAATGCAATTGACAAAATAATACATAAATCTATAAAATTGATAAAATTCTACAAAAAAAAAAAATTTAACAACAAATCCCTGACCAACGAGATCTCGAGTCGGTTAATGAAGCTCAATCGAGATGTCCTCCTTCTCCCTCGTCTACCGCGATGACGATTTGCCGACAGCGCGGCAGAGCTGAAAACGCTCTCCTTTTCCCTCAGTCTCTTGATTCCTCTCGCGCTCGCGATTTCGAGCGTGCAACTCGCTCTCGGCTGTGCCCCGCGCATCTCTCGGACGTATCTCGCGGAATCGGCGACGGCACGGCACAGCGGCTGCCGCCGCCGTTGCTGCTGCTGCCCGATCCCCGAGAGCGAAGTGAAAGTTAGACGTGTGGGCACGGGATGCGCACGAATTCATTTTTTCGGCCTCGCGCTGGACTTTTTTCCCCCTCTTCCCGGGCCGGCGAGGCGCGCGGCATCAGTTTCCCATGTATGCGCCGACCTAGCCTACACGCTCGGCTCGGCTCGCGCGATACCCTCTCGCGCGCGGCGCGTATGCACATGGTACTCGCTCGTGTGCATCGCACACGTTTCTCGCTGCTCTCCCCCCTCCCTCTCTCTCTCTCTCCCTTTCTTTTTCGCTCTTCGTTGCCCCACGCTCGCCGGCCGTGTGTATGTATGCGAGCACACGTGCGAGCGCGTCTCCCGTCTTCACGCGTACGTGTGTGGTACAGATGGTACTCTGATGCCCGGCTCTAGCCTGCCGTGACTTATCGGCTCCGAGCGCATCCACGATGTATTCCCGCTGCAGCACGCCCGCGCGCGCGCGCGCGCGCACGGTATCGATTCCGGATGACGCCGGATCGATGGATGCTGCGGCCGTCCTGGGATGGAGATCTCGCGGCATCCCAGTCCCGCGAATCCTCTGACCGAGTCGAAACTTAATTTCTCTTCGACTCGCATTTCAAGGTTTGTTAAACAAGAATCGACCTTTTTTTTTTTTTTTTAGACGGAAATCTCTTATCTCATACTTTAGAAAATCTCAACAAAGAAATTTGTTAAAATATGAAAGAATATATCTAATGTAAAAGTTAACGAAGCCTTTAGAAAGTAATTTCTGTCGCGGCTAATGAGTTAGAGTTTACGAGCGAGCAAATCATCGTGTGACACAATAGCGCAATCAAATTGAAAACCTGTCACTTTTGACGCGGCTAATGCGTTTGCAGTGCAATAATGAGATAACAGTATTTATTTTCTATGAGGATATACCTGTATATATACTGCTACTTCGACACAATCTCTCGACGGAACATTTTATTACGCGATCGACTCATTCATTCATCCGCATCCGCGTGTGTATCGATAAAGTCTACTCGGCGGATTCATAGATGTTCCATTAAGATTGTAAGAACATGATAAACTTATACATGTTATAGGATGTTTTAAGATGCAAGAAATCGAATCGTAATTTACAGAGCGATGGAGACGTTGAGAAACGAGGGAACAACAATGATTACTTCATTATCCGTATATTAGTCGTAGGTTTTATTTACGAGACAATCGCAATCGAATGGAAACTTTATTCAACTTTGTTCACGCCAGCGACATTTTTTTTTTTTTTTTTTTCGACAATCCCGGAACGTTAGACCACAGGAACGACGGGGCTGCTCGCGTCGTCGGCGAGACGCTCGGTCTATGTAGCCCGGCTTTTCACACATCTCCCGGATTAGAAATTGCCATTACTCTTACCGATGTACGAACGGCATATATGCCGCGCTCCGGTTCTAACCGTGACTTATCAGATCGGTGCACGTAAGAGACGTGTTCCAAGCCTGAACCGATTCCGCATGACGCGCATGGCGGGCCCGACGAGTGCTAACAGCGTCGTGGGATCGTACTCCCTCGCCGTTAGATCTTCGCGATCGAGATATATTGGGCCGTTGCGCGTTAGAAGAGAAAGAGAGAGAGAAGAGGGAGATTGCGACTATAAACGCGCGACTATAAATACGAAGCAAATGGTGCGACCTTTGCGACTAGTCGCCAGTCGCGCTGCATTTTTCCGGCTTCGCATTCGACGACGGCACGACGGCGATCGCAATTGCTCCTCCGGGATTATCTCGGCGGCCAGCGGCACATTAGCGCGGTTTATCAGTTGTTGACTGCACCCGGGAGATGCAACCGGTAAGATCGATCCCGGATGACGTGGAAGAATCGACGAGCACGATCGCCACGCGAGGGGTACCCGCCGTGTCGGAACTCTCCGGCCGCGCTACGACTCGTAGAAAGCAGCTGGTCCCGCATCGGCGGCTAATTATCTTCGGGAGGCACGTTGCTTTCTATCACCGGTCCAATGTCGTTTAATTTGAAGGATCGGCATATGCTGTTTGTACTTGCAAACTGGTATGCACGCCGGGTTTATTAAGTTGCGAGGCGTCCGGGGAGGGGAATGCAGGATAAATGACACATTCTAAGCGCTGATGGCGCAAGCCTAAGCTATATTTATGAGAAAAGGCTTTAATAAGATGCTACCAGCATCGTCGAGAAAAAGGAAAAGGATTAAAGGGAAAGCACTATTCTAATGACATAAAGATTAATCGACATATGATACGTGTATGTGTGTGTGTGTATGTATGCATTGTAGCAAATATAATTATAGTTGCTGTAATTAGCAAATTAATGAAAATTATTTATGAAATCTGGAACGTTTCAGATTTTTTCTTAAATTTATTATTACTTTGACGGAATCATATGTAATCAAATTTTTTAAAATCTGACTGTTGTTGAAATTGTCAAATATACATATGTATTTCAAAGATGTGTAAAGCATTACATTTTTTTATTTGTTTAGTTTTTTTAATTACAAAAGAATTTCCAGATACATCGCGGCACGCACACACACACACACACACACACACACACATACACACACACACATTACTCTCAGAGCTTTTTATCGCTCCAAAAATTGCGAGTATCACGCTTCTGTGTAAAAATAAACAATATCGTAGGGAAAAAAGGAGGGTGACAGGGATACGTATAGGCGTAGCAATCAGGATACGCGCGGCGGCGGTCGTCTTTCACCACCGGGGGTTGACGAAAACAATAATGTATAAGAGTATGAGGGAACTATCGATCGACACCGCGAAACAATGGCTTCGACTACGTAACAAATGATCGTTCTTCTTATCGGCTATACGGTGGCGCGCCGTCACGGTCAGCTTTCTCGCGATCGTGGAAATCGCTCTTTTTGGCACAATGCGCACAGGACAATATGTCTTTACCACCCGCATCAGATACACGCTGTCCTTGTTGCAAGAAATTGCAAGGCTCTTGTTACTACATCTCAATTGTATGAGCCATGCCACACTACTTTAACATCTTTTACATTTATATTATGTTACAATATTCATAATGATACAGAACGTGCAATGATAGCGATAACGCGATAAACTTGCATTGGTTCTACTCCCTAGTATAGCACCAGCATTGAAATTGGTGTGAGGTTGATACTAAACCGTGTATGATTGAATCACGTACTTCTTGAAATGAGTATGCAAAATAATCTGTTTTAATTTTGCATTATTATGTGTACTCTAATAAGTCCATAGATTACTTTACAAGTTTTTACTATAAAAATGCTAAGAATCTCCTTATTACTTCTGCTTGTTTCTAAAAAAAATTTCCTATGATGTAAATTTATTAGTCATCATTTTGTTAATATTTTCAAAATTTTTTGTTGAAAAAGTGACTTTTTATGCTATTTAAACTCTCAAAATTGGTGAACATTGCTAATATTATATATACCTTTGTATTACTTATTGTGTTATTTCTTCTGCTTACAATTACCAGTAATCTCGAACTACTAATAACTTTCCTAATTTTATATCAACACAATGGCTGCATTATCGAATACAGGCTCCATCATTCTCAATATTCCCCATTTTATGCATTACTCATGGCTGTTACGCTGTCGTCGTTACAAAAGAGACTTAGAGACGTTTTTCTGTCTCCATTTTGCCTCGACGGAGCCGAGCAGTGTAATACGTTATCATAGAACAAGAGGACTTTCCAGGTAGAATCCGGCGAATCCCCTTGTCCGCGAGTATACGTGACTCGGTGCCGCCTATATATATATATATATATATATATATAATATATATATATGTATATATATATATGTATGCACGCCGGGCGAATAAGCAGCTCGACTCCGAAGCCAATCAGTTCGCGTAATGGAGATCGATAGCCATAAGCCGATCTTCGCGAGCACGATACACGTGGTGCTCCGGTATAATGCACCCGCCGTGCTGTTCCATCGGCAGAGACGCGGCGCGCTCTCTTCGAATCTGCCTGCACGTCACCGAATAGCCGCGTTACGGTGTGCATTCGCGTATACACGTGCGCACGCAGTAAAGCGATAAAGTAATGAGATCCCGTCAAAGTATTGTGAAAATGCCGGCCAATGGCAGCCCACTCTCAGAATATTGTAAATCTACGGAAAGAGCGATCAGTTCGCGCCGTCTCGATCCGGGGAGTCTTTATGCGCTATAAATTTCCCATTACGCTGCGCCTCGCCGCTAACAACGTTCGCCGATGTTCTCTATTAATGCGAAAGGTGACAGAAAAGTTATTATTACCGTGCGCATCTTCATGTCTTGTAAAAATTGCAGCAGTTGCAAGAATCGCTCGGTAAAATTACAGCATAAGATAATAAAATTGTCGATGAAGTTGACATTTCTGGAAAATTTCTATAAATTTTTCAGCAAACTTTTAGATACCGTTCAAATTATGGCGCGTATCCTCTAAAAACGTTGGTAACATTTTATCAGAACCCCTTAATTTTTATGACAAATTTCAGAACGTGATTTGATTAAATGAAATGTGATCTTTTAAATTTATATTCTACAGAGATTGATTTATCACAATTTCCTGGAAAAATTGAAATTGAAGTTAAAGTAAAATTATATATTTATTAATTTCTTAAATTATCATTATAACTGTCTTCTATACGTAACCTATGAAAATAAAAATTTTACTAAAGTATCTCAAAATTTAGATATAAAACAGATATGAAAATAACTTTTTTCTTAGACTATAAAAATAATTACATAAAACGTTTAAACTAATTGCTAGAATTTTATTAGAATTTTTTGCAACATTATTTATTATGTTTGAGTGCATTACATATGTAATTATTCTCATGCTCCAACAAAAGAAATTATTTTAGATTTATATCTAGTTAAATTTTTAAACACTTTAGCAAAACTTTTTTTTTTTCATATAGACGAATTAAAAGATTACAAAATCATACACTGAAAAAAAAATGCAATATATTCAATAAGATTTGTTATTGCGGGCTGCCAATTAAAAATATACTCAATACAATAATATATGCTATTGCAGTATCAACATTGTACTTGCATTAATAGCAAATATTATTGTATTGAGTATTTTATGTAGTTGGCAGCCCGCAATCACATATGTTATTGGCTGTATTACATTTTTTTTCTGTGTAGTTTTGAGATTTTATTATATTCGTAAGTCTCATTGTATCGTTTTCCATATCTTTTATTGCAATACGAAATATTCTTCCTGCGGCTCTTTTAGTTTTGCTAAGTTTATAGTTGAAGGATAAACGCGGATGTGTTCATAGGAAAAATATTTGTGGCCGCAACGTATAGAGACAACATTGCGTCTTTATAGTTTCCGCGAGCGCGTTAGAGTCCGTTCTTATCGCGTTGAATAAACCGAAACTAAAAAACGGACGGTCGGACGGACGTCCCCGAGATGAAATACCAGCACTGTCCACTGTGCCCCACCTGTACGTTTATCTGAACAAACACGCATATCTCTCGTTTCAGTTAAAAAGAAACGTGGGTCAGTCTAATGCACGAATATTTCCGTTTCTTTTTCCTTGCCTCGCAGAGCTCCGAGATGCACATGAGCGAACAAGCAGAGATAAGATAGGGTCCTTGTAATGTGTTACAACAATCATTAAGATAGTACTGCATATTTTTAGCGACCAACGTCGAATTAATCATTGTAGTGTCTAAATATTATTATTGATTCTACATTAATAAATTTACACGTGTTGAATATATTTAAAAATTAATTTAATAAGAAACATAGAAAGGGAAAGGTCAGACCAATACCTACGTAGGTCCTAGCAATTTTTTTTATTTCTCACAAACTAAACATTGCATCTTATTAATACAGATAAAATCATAATTTACTTTGATAATTAAAGAAATAAAAATCTATAGTTTATATATTTTTATGATTTTTTAAATAAAATCTTCTAAAAGCAATTTTTTCGAAAGTAAGAATAAAATTTACACATTTGTTTGCAAAATGCATAGTTTAAACAAGAATAAATGTATTATTAATAGCAAAATTGTTTCTTTTGTCTTATTTTTCTCATGATATGGTTTTTAATATAAAGTTAGAATGCAGCGTAAACTGGCACATCTGTTGATAAGACAGATAATAAAAATATAAGATAATAAAAATCATATTTGATAAAATAAAAGACACAGCATTAGAAGATCTATATCTGTTGGTAACCTAATCTAATCTTCATATATTGAAGTTCCACATCTTGCGCGGTAGCATAATTGTATTTGTATAAATCTACAAGAAATATTTTACAATAAAATAAAGAAATTTTTTAAGAAATCTTTATGTACATTAACTTATAAGTATTTATACAGATAAATCATGTTAAAAAAGAATAAAAGAAAAATATAGTTGCCCGTTGCCTACTGTGCCGGTTTTGAGACTTATTTTTACTTATTTTACAAAAAACTTAGTTATTGCAAGACTCAAAATATTATAAAAATTGCTATAGGTATTATTTTATAGAAGATACTTTCTAGTTTAAATTTATGTTTTAAGTTTTAGTTTTATTTTGTTTTATGTGAAAAATATAATCACCAAAAACGATAGTGACGACTTTCCTCTATCAATATCTTTTTTTATTCAATTCAATGATTTATTATAAATAATTAAGTTATGATTTCTTTAATACTTTATATTTTGATTCTCATCGTCTCTTTCTTATATAAGAATCTTACAATATTTACCATCTTAATTCAAAGTGTCTTGTTACATTGTGTTGTGACAGATTGATTCGATATTGAACGAGTGAAAGCTTTTGAGATATGAAGACAATGGTCGGACGTTGCCGGTCAGAAAACAGTTATAATAATGTACGGCTCGATGTATGTGCGCTCGATCCTACGTATGTGTATGCCTTCTCTTTTTTTTTTTTTCGACGCGATCGCTCTTTGAAACTGCGGCGCGCACGTTCGTAAACACACATACGCGTAATAGAGAACTACGTACCTACGATACATCGTGTCTCAGAGCTACAAGGGCCCGCTGGTGAAGAGCAGTGAAGAGTGTTAAGTGAAAGTCAGGTAAAATCCCTGACCACGATGCTCTCCGACCCTCCATTTGCTTCACTTATCCGTTGAAAGCCGCGCTGCTGCGAGGCGATTCGCATAGGCACGTGACTGTCGGAAATGATATTCGCAACAAAACCCATTCGCAGGGGCAAATTGTTGCGCAAAAATCCACGGACCATCATAAAATAATGCCGGTGAAATTGCTCCTATCAAACAAGGCGCGCTCCTCGAGGGGCATTCCGTACATTCGCGATTCGAATAGTGCGCGGTAATGTCAAATCTTTAATGTACGTAACTGCCGTTGTTTCTTTCTGCACAACGGCCGCGTGTGTTCCTTACCTCGAAGAAAACCTTAGGGAATTAATTTGAGAATCTAAACAAATCGGGGAAATGATATCTTACCTATCTTATACCGATAATGATTTACGTGATATCTATTTTATCTATTTGATTTCTTGAAATCAAACCGCGTGCTTTTATTTTTTTTTATTTTTACAATCGAAGAGATCAGTTACAAGTTTACTCACGAGTACGTATCTCAGAGATATGAGAGGTGACAACTTCTCTTGAGACGTATCGCGAGAAACGGCAGACGTCTGCAGATGTAAGAAAAGAGGATCCATTGATGGTCTAGGACAACATCCTGCCGTTGGCACGAGATCGAGTCCATGACCCTATTCCGACACGTTTGTGGACAGTTGGACGCAGCTCCGTGTGACAAATTACGGATCGTTTCACGCCTATGACGTGCCTTCTCGCGCGTCGAGCAACTCGTCGCGGCGGGTCGGCACGGTTATAATAAGAAGAGGCGTCCGAGGGTGGATTTTTATCCGGGTCGGCGACAAAGCGAGGCCTTAAGTCCCCGGGACAGTCGTGGCTGGAAGAATGCCCCCACGGATTAGGATTATATCAGCGCGGACCACCCAAAAAAAGAAAGCTGAGAAATCGCGTGTAAAATAGAACGCGGGATCATCTCGTGTCCATTCAAAGTCCAGTACAGAAGATTTAAGAGCTGAAACTGAAATATATAGCCGCCAGCTATCGTTCCCAGCTTTCCGACAATTCTAAAATATTCGTGAACGAGACTATATGTGGACGTTCTCCAAATGCTTTTAACCAAAAGCAGAACCGATATTGACCGATATGTAAACACACAATTAATTAAAGATGAGTCTTATTCGGTCACAAAGCTGAATCTTGATGATTTCTTGTGTGATTTGTATGTGAAACTTTTTACCGTTATTATTAATATTTACTATTATTATTTATTTATTTTTATATTTATTCTAATTTTGTATTTTATACTTTCTTAATACAAATATATATATATATATATATATATATATTTTTTGTTAAATCAAGTTTTTACATGATATTGAAATATTCTATTTTTCGAAAGAGACAGATTTAAAGTCCTACAAACTACTCCTTATTAATGCATAAACTTTTTAATGCTGTGTCTTTTATTCTGTCATGGTTTTTACCGTGTTATCTTATAGTCTTATCGACTTATCTGTGCTAGTTTACACTACAATCTAATTTTATGTTTAAAGCCACATTATGAAAGACAAGAACAAGAAAAAGATAAATCTAAATAAAATAGGTTTAGAGCTTTAAGAGACCTATATCAATATATTAGTGACTTTTCTTTAAATTTTTAAATTTATTAGCTTGCATGCCGAATAAATTATTCGTTTAGAAACACAGTTTTAATTTGAATAGAAATAGTAATATTACAATATTAAATTGATAATTAATTTAATTAGTTTAGAACTGCTTTTCAAGACCAAAAATTTATTTGTCATGTAGTTTAACAAAACTGAAAAATGTACACGGAGAAGATTTTATAGTAAAAATTATATAATATAATTATATAATATGTATAATAAACGGTAAGAGCTCACCAAGGAAAAACTTATAAAAAAGTGATAAATCATAGTAAGCCAAATGTGAAGTATTACATGTGAGTGTTTCTACAGCGAACTTTAAACGCTTTAAAAATTACCGTTTCTCCTGTCCGCTTATCGACACACATCGATCTCACCCCTCATACAGGCAGGGAATAAAAAAATCGTCGAAACCAGCCGAATCTCACCGAAAGTTCCCATGCGCCTAACTGTACAGTCTAATATTTGAACGGATCTCTGGTTTCAATTGAAAATCAACAACGCGGCGGAGAGAGAGAGAGAGAGAGAGAGAGAGAGAGAAAAGCAACGTGGTCCAAGAAGGAAGAGAGAACGGACGAATAGACGCGATCGACAGAGAAGGACCGGCGAGTCCGAGACAAAGATTTTCGGGTAGAGGAGAGGGGCGAAAAAAACTGTCTGCCCTAACGGATTCTGGGGTGGAGCGAGGGGTTCTGGTAAAGGTAAAAAGGGCGAGCGCTGCAAGGGGAGAGAGAAAACGAAGAAGAGGAAAGAAAACTACACAGTGTTCCGTTTTTTTCTTTGGCCAATGCACCTTCGCGGTTCGTAAAACTCCGTCCCGCTGCTCCTTCCCCTTTCCCCTCATTCATCATTCTTCCCTCTCCCCCGCCCTTCGTCTAACTCATTTCTCCTTCTTTCTTACTCGCTCGTTCTTCGGCACAATCTTTGGTCTACCTCCTGACCCGAGTCTTATCTTTACGATATTTGCGTGCGTTTATCTCGCGCAAGGAATACAAGACACCGGGATTTCTTCAAGAGACGAGCCACGCCGCTCTGAGGAGAAGAGGGAGGAGGGGAACGCGAGTGCCTTCTTTATCTGCGAGCGAGGAATTAATCCAGCCACCAGAGACGAGCTCTTTCCACGATCTACCGCGTTCAGGGAAGAATAATTTCCCTAGTCTCTCTCCTCTCTCTCTCTCTCTCTCTCTCTTTCCGAGATCCCCCTCTCCCTTCTTTCCGGAGGGCGTTATGCTGAAAAATAGTCTTCGGTACCTTCTCCATTAACCCCCGGTGCGATACCTCCCCATTATGACGTTACGCCGGTAATTAGCATAGTCATCCACAGGTGGTTGATCGTGAAATATATCGCCACCGGAATACATAGTTATGTATATATGTGCGTGTAGGAGTAGCTCGGCGAAGCTCGAAGAAAAGTCTCGTCCTTGAATTTTACAAAGTAAAGCGGTTCTCAGGCGCGAAGAGAATAAAGCTTTTAGTAGCTAATCGAGATCGACGATGCTCGTTCAATTAAATATTAGCTTTATGAACGAAACTGCGCGCGATGAAATTCCGAGAGAGGAAAAGAACCTTTTACCATCAAAGTATTTAAAGATTAAGAGAGGAAAAAGTGAAAAGCGTACACAATTCAAAACATAATTTTTTTTTTAAATTTAGTTTTATAAAAAATAATTTTGGACGAGGAATATATACACTTGAACATTTTCAAATTTTTAGAAAAATAATGCATTAGTATTATTATATTATATTATTACGTCTTACAATATAATACATTACATCACTTCAGTTATTATTTCGTCATACGTCGCAGTTATTGCACTGTAAACTTCCGTTTTCACATTAAAAAATTCGGCCGCGATACCGAACAATCTGTTTGTGATACATTATCAGATTCATAAAGCCATGGAGATAAGAGATGAGTCTACTGTCGGCACGAATAACAGGCCAGTCCGACTGTAAATAAGTTAGTCCAGCCGCGTCCTTGATTTGTCGTCGGCCGTCGTGGAAGGTGCAGATCGCCGCACGAAAGCGTGCTCGCAGGCTCATTCTTGCCGGAACTAAAACCGCTCCTCTCGGACGATGAATGCGTCCACTTTAAAACAAAGGACCCTATCGGATAAACGCTTTTTCGATACGACAAGAGGACGCATGAGGGCTGTCCACTGCAGGCTGATGACACGACGCGATTAACTTCAAACGAAACTGCCCGCCCGTCCAGCCTATGGCGTATTATTCTGAAAAAAAAAAGAATTTATTTACGCTTCCTTTCTTTCAATAATGCAGGGACTCTTGAAATTTATCTTGATCTGCAATCTGAAAATTATCCATTGCAAGGATAATGCGAGAATATGAAATCGTCAGAAGATAAATTTCAGTTTTAGAGTTTAAAAATTTCTTTATTAATTTTGCTATTTATTATTTTTATTATTTTATATATTTTGATATACTTGTTTGATAGACGTTTCTAAGAAGTAAGAAAAATATTTTTCAAAACGCGACAACCGCGTCAGAGAAGATTGCTCTCAAGAGTATATATTTATTTAAAAAATCGATGTTTGGTGCAAATAATGAAGTCAGTTACTTCGTCTGGGGTATCTTGGAAACGAGTTGTGTGAACGCTATGGAAAAAGTGCACTACAGGCGAAAAGTACTGTGGTAATTATAATGTTAATAACTTGCGAGATGTCTGAAACTTCGGGACTTCGAGAGAGTTGGTTTGCTCGACTTGAATTTAACGTGTGAACCGCATGCAACAAAAAAGTTTAAACCGCGAACTCCCGGTAACAAGGGGTTAGAGCCGCGAAGAAGTGATTTCTGAAAATTGATCAATTTGTTGATATTTTGCTGCACGGCAGTCATCTGTGCGACGCGAAAAGAGACAATTATAAATTAAAATACGAAACTGATTATCTTTGATAAAGGAATTCTTTCAATCGATTAATCAAATCTCAATAAAATCAGCGGCTTGATTTATTATGCATTTTACGCGAGTATATTAATATTTCCCGAAGCTAATCCTCTCTTTCTTCTCTCTTTCTCCTTCTTCTTCTCCGCACTCGAGACACTCGGATAATTTACCGTGGCTTCATCAATCCACCTGCTTCTGTTAGAATCTTTAAGTACCATTTAAATCAACATTTTTGACTGTAAATTATCTTATCTTTATCGCGGCAATGTATCTACACGATCTAAGGCTTAATCATCATCAACGAGGCGTAGGTAGGTCAGATGTGATCGACGAGAGCCGCATCTGAGCCACTCGCGGAACGTTTTCGCGTGCATCGGTAACGAGAGGCAACGTTAAAGGCGCAGGCAGGGCCAGTTTCTCACAGAGGCATCGGGACTTTCTCTGTATACGCCGCGGATTTTTCCGAGTGTATTCGTATAGGTCATGGCACGGGGTCAGGAATGCCCTTAATAAAGTAACCGCGCGCGGTTATAAGTATCCGTGCCATGAGGCGCTCGTTACGCGGAATAATGCCGCTTTCCTAGCTAAGTGAACGCCTGGACATGCCCGTTAATTTATGCGAATATCTTTTTTTCCGTCGCCGGAGATATTTTAACGCCGTTTTGCAATCGGCCGGTCGGTTACGTTACGCACGCGACTGCGAGAACGGCGAATTGCCGGCGACATTCGCAAAATGCGTGAAATCAATCGTTTTCGAAGTCGAAGATTGATTTCACACATTCAAAATTAAAAGAGAAATCATTAAACGCGATTTCCCGTTTTGATATTTATGCGATACGCACGTGAGTGCGTGAGCGTTATTTATTCAAATTAATTTGGGAAAATCAGATTGGATGTTTCAGCGATAGTTTTACTCATATTTCTTTAATTAATAAAATTAAGTATTTAATATTTCAGAGTCGAATATTCTCACAATAGAATTAATGAGAAATGGAGCGTCTAATATTAAGTAACGTTTAATACGAAATCGCCGCTGAGATTTTAAGAAGGTCGAGCGAGATGCAAAGATAATTACTTCCGGATTGTTACGGTATTACGTGATTATTTTCGCGGGGCGCAGATTTCTACCGTTGCTCCGAAAATCCTGATAAGCGCCGAGGGAAGAAGCCGGGAAGATCTCGCGTCGTAGGCGGACAGTTAACATTAATGAAACGGAGCTCACCTACCCGGTGTCTCAAGACGAGAGAAGCGAGAGAAAGAGAGAAAGAGAGAGCGCGCGGAGATCGCAGATAAGTTACGTGCTAAAGGAGCATACGTCGTAACTACCTGTATAGCACACAGAGAACCGTGTTCCGGTCATTCGCGTCCTTCTTCAAACTACCGAGTTTCCCAGGCGCTCGTAATGTAGCGTGTGGCGTCGTACTTTCGCGCCATTGATAGCGCCCGTGTGTTGCTCATTAATTTAATTAAAAATTTATGAAGTCCATTAAAAAAAAAAAAAAGAAAATGTATCCCGTTGTTGCATTAATTGAAAAAACACTAGCAGAATTTAAACAAAAAAGAAATATGATTCTTTTAAGTAAAATAATCGCGTAAAGTAATTAATGAAAATTGTTTATCTGTATTTGAGAGAATATTTGTGCGTCATATATTCATTCCCAATCACAACAAGTAATAAGGATTGCATATTTTCTCGTTTCGCGTTGAAATTTTTTTGCTGGATTAAAAGAATCCGTAGAGTTTACACCTTTAAATTATTACGATTGTGCTTTGCATTTTCTACATGTTGTAACATTTTATATACTTCTAATCTGTGATTCCTCAAATCATATATATACACCGCATTACCTGCTTTGATTTATTGATTACTAAACATTCTGGAATCACAATTCTTCGTCAGAAAGGTCTCGCGTTCTCCTTTAAACTCGCTCGGATAATATATTCTCGTGTTGCCAGATTTCGCAAATTAAGTGTACTTATAAAAGTTTACATCACGATCTTGTAATCATACGTGATTCATTGAAGAAATATAATTTTAACATCGGGGCATAAAATCAAGATGCAACATTTAACGTATTCGTTATGGACGAGATCCATAGTTTTTCTAAAATACATTTTTTTTTGCTTGATGTGTTGATAATTAATAATTTAAAAACTCGATCGGCCTATTTACATACAACTCAATCGTTTCTCGTTTATTATTCGTCACCTTTTGCGCGGTGGTTAACAAATGTCTCGCTGAAATCTCGAAGTGGATCCCATTTCAGCAGAAGGACCCGCTCTCGCGGGCCCGGTCGCTCGTTCCCCGGAGATTCGTCCGCTCGCTCGCTTGCTCGCGTTCGCTCGGAGGTCGTCTCGTGAAACGCTCGCGGACGCTCTCCTCTCTCTGGGGTCCTCCGCGCCGCGTCGAGGAGGAGGATGTGAGGGCGTGAGACTCCTTGAGTGTGGGAGAGTACAAGGCGCATTGTAGAAGTCGGAGCGCGCCGACACCGATGCGGCTGCCGTATAACGCGAGTCGACGCGGCGCGGCGCGGGCCCCCCTTGCGGTCCCCTTTCCGTTGCTTTTCCCCCCCCGTCGACTCCTCCGTCGCCGTGAAGGGGGGCCCCCACCTCGCCCCGCGGGCCACGCTCGTGCGAGGCGGCAGGTCGGCGTGCACCTCCGGAGGGTACCTCCGCGAAGTAGTCTCATTTCTCGTGTGAACTGACCACATGGGTCACGTACCTATTATCATTTCCCGGTGTCTAAGTCGTAGGAAAGAATGAAATCTAGATCGCCGGAAGCCCCTCATAATTAACGCGCCCGCGCGAACGGCATGCGAGGGACGGGGAGGAGGGGGGTTGGGAGGGAGAGAACGGATAGAAGGGGTCCGCGGGTAGCGCCGCAACACCGGACTGATGGGAAGAAGGAAACGGGGAGAAAAAAAGGATGATATGGAAGCGCGATGAGGACGCGGCGAGGTACAGATTCGAGTAAGTGACCCGGTAATATCGCGTGCGCCAGAGTACACTGCGAGTATCCGATGACCGATATACCGGGTGCTCGAAGCGAATTTATAGCCGGCTTATCGCCGATCTCGCGCTAGTTTCGAGGAAGTAGGTCTTTCGCAAAACGTTCGCGAGCGTGTTTTCGGGTTTTCCGGTTGTGAGAAAAGAACGGATCTAGATCAGAGCGGTCGGTTTCTAAAAATAATATGTACTTATCGACAGCATAAATCGATACGCCGTTCATAATTTATTATGTTTTTATTGCGCGGAAACCGTCAATTAAAAATTAATTTTGAATCCGCAAACTTCTCGAGAAAAACATCATCTATTATTTATCTTATAAATAAAATAATGTTTTCCTTGTAAATATTATAATTAGCAATGTAAAGCCAGAAAATTTTTTAAATGAATGTTTTAGGTCTGGTTATCTTCGTACTCCTTTTATATCATTTAAATCTTGCTCTCGTTTAAATTCATCAGTCTCTGCCTTTAAATAAATGAAAGCAAGAGATGCGAGAGACATATGTAGGACATTCAAATTCATGATTTGCTCCGCACACTTAATTTGCGGCAATACTTCTTATTGCCGAAGTTTATAATATGAAACTTTTCGACTAACCGCGTCATTGACGCGTCGGATTTATTAAATTGGAGTTTATCGAACGTCATTGAGCGCGGCAAATCACCTCCGAGAAATCGTGCGTCGACCTGCGAACCTCTCCGTCGCTCTCCAAGGCCCCAAAGGACCAGCGATGGTCAGGCGAAGGGTTGCGTTGTTTTGACGCTCTCTCGCTGTCGTCGTCTCGCTGGCGCAGCTGTTGTTTTGTTGTTGCGCAAGCGGACCCGCACGGGGGATTTTCATGGGGACGTCGGACGTCGTCAGATCTGTCCGTCCATCCTAAGCCCGAAGAAAGGGTTCCCGTTGTGCTGCGAAGTTCACACATGTGGAACTGAAAGCCCCCGACGTCCATCCGTCCGTCCGTCCGCCTGCTTCCATTATATCACCTACCACCTTCGTCCACCCCCTCGAATACATATGGCCTACAAGGGTGGGCAAAGGGAAGGCGCGTCATCTTGCAGCTTGCGTAATGATCGCGAGGACCAGCACAGCAGCACAACGTCGCCCTCTCCTTTCCCCCCCTTCCCCCCTCGTGTTTTCCTCTCATTCTCGACAAACGATCATTTTCGTGGAAAGGGTGGGGAACTCCATTAACGGCCGCAGCGTGAACTACTTCGCTTCCGGTGTTAGATTTAACCCTAAACTCGACGGAATACACCACAAGACACATATAAAATGTTGTATGTGAAATAGAAAAATCAATATTTTTAGAGTAGGTACTATAGTGGCAAAGTTAAAACTTTTATAAATGTAATTTTTATAATTTAAAAACTATGTAACTATAAAAAGGATATTTTTAAAATTAAAATAATTTAATATAATTAAATAATAAGTAATAATAATAATTTAAAGTAATTTTTGTATTAAAATCTAAACGAGGTATTATAATAATAAAATTAAAATTTAGATATATAATCTTTTGATTTTAATAGTATGTATAATTACAAGAAATATTTTTTAAATTTGTACTTACATTTAATATATATTTTTATGTTATTCACATATCTTTCTTTTATATTGATGTAATAATATAAAATTATTCTTATTTAAGAAATATCTAGCATATTTTTTACAATTGCAAATCAATTATAATAAATTTTATATAAATACTACGTTATGTATTTGTATCAAATTAATGTGTAGCCGCTCGTATTTACTGTGATGCATATTTTAAACATTAAGCATACAACCTTGCGAAATGTAACACGTGCAACATGTTATTACCATACAAGCATTCAAATAATTCTCATTCATAAGGATCATGCTTGATTTATGCTTTCGGTGGTATTTGATCCATGTAATTTAATTATGAGAATTGACTAACGGATTACAGTTAATTACACGATTTGCAGGTTTAGGTGGCAAAACATGACGCGTATTCGAAACGATTGTCCTTTTCGAAAGTCGATGAGCACCGGTAGGAAAAAGTCGTTGGCTCCTATGAAACCGACAGCGTGCTATCATGGTATATCTTACCACATAAGGGCTGCTTACGGGGGTAAAACTCACACGGGGGGAGAAAGAGTGAGCGACGGGGCTACGAAAAAAATCAGGAGGCTGGATGGCTATTAATATATTTTTTTTCTTTGGCCACCCCTATTTAGCATAGGCACGAAAGAAGACTC
Source organism: Monomorium pharaonis (assembly GCF_013373865.1). Classification (NCBI taxonomy): domain Eukaryota; kingdom Metazoa; phylum Arthropoda; class Insecta; order Hymenoptera; family Formicidae; genus Monomorium; species Monomorium pharaonis. The sequence continues at coordinate 22,134,810 of NC_050469.1, forward strand.
GGCTCCTCTGGTGTCTTGCCACCCTACCGCGCGGGTAATCTAACCCTTTGCAAACAGCCTGAGAGAAAAAAAGAGACAGGCTATATCAACCGACAGTCGGGACAAAAAAGTGCGTCTCACGGTGTGCTCTTTCTGTCCACTATCCTGTAGTAAAAAAAAAAAAAAACCCAGTAAAAAACACGATACACCGTGCAATCACGTGTATATGTCTAAAAAATTATAATAAAGTATCTGTGATTAGTTACATGTATACGCAAAGACATCATCGTTAATGGCGTGATTTAATAAGAGATGATTTTGTAGAGATCATAAATTAAATAACGAAATCATTTCCAACGTAAAAATAAAATGTTTTATTATTTTGAAAAATATAATGTTAATTAAGCACTTTTTAATTTTATAAATGTATATAAGTACAAGATGTACTTTTTTCTTATTTTTTCCTTTATTTTAATCATAATAAATTAAATTGACTTTATTTAATGCTTTACAATTAATTTTATACGCTTTGTTTTCTTGATTAATATATATTAAGTATTTATATTACTTTTAATTCTTTTCTATTAGTGACATTTTTATTAAAATTATTTTATTTCTTTATTTGCAATGATTTACATAAAGAGAGTCTTGTAAAATAATGTATTAATTTATGTATAATCCTTTGCTTTGTGGTCACTTCTTTTGTTAAGAGGTCACTGGATTTTGACCCTTTGATCAGCCAGTAGGAACGCATTGCTCGGTCAGTAAAAAAAAGTAATAAACAGAGGCCATTTCATTATCCCTACATTAATTAATTATTCTGGTCCATCGTCAATGTAATTAATCTCCGTTGAGATAGAAGCTCTTCGCTTCGCAGCCACCTGACAAATGTATTCTTTTTGCTGAATTGCGCGAAACCCACCCTAATCCATCCATTGATCGAAAGCTGATCACGTTGCCATACAATAGACATAAAGTAGATTCAGCTCATGGTATATCTACAACCATGTATTTATTGTATAAAATTAATAACTTTATGACTTTTGATGTGTTTAATTGAAGCAATTATACTCTTACGGATATATACAAATTTTATGTTAATTACTAATTAAAAATACAAGTTCTTTAACTCAATAATTTGCTTTTAAAATTGATTGAAATATCCATAAATTATGAATCGCACATTGTTAAATAACTCTAGAATAAATTAATTCGGAAATAAGAATCAGTTAAAAATTAATTTACAATTAAGATTTTGCTGTCTTCCAATAGAAACAAAATAAATAATTTTGACAAATTAACAAGTTTGAATTTATTTATAAGAAAGTGTAAAAGAAAAAAAAGGGAAACGAAAGAATGAACTTAATATTAATGTTTCCAATACAGTTCAACCGAAAATAGTTATTTAAATATTTATTGAGCTAGAATCGGAATGAAATTTGCCATTGTCAAATAGGAACAGCCAGCTGCTTTGCCATGAAAGTCAGAATAATCCAGACACGTCAGTTTTGCCGTGCCATCGAAATCTCTCCCAGCGGGCAAGCTTAACGTGTCATTACCATCGAAGGTCATTGCCGCCACCACCACCACGAATGGTGGCGTAATTTGACTAAAGCTAAACGGGAAAAAGAGAGTAAGAGAGAGAGATGGAGAAAGAGAATGGTCGGTTATTCATGGTCGTTCGCGTTTTCACGAGGGTTTTTCGTATCTTTTATTGCGCGAAATCAATCGATCGCCGCCAGCGCTGGGGCCCGAAAATTGGTGCAACAACACCATCACATATGGTCAAACGGCCGCAAAAAAAAGAGGGTGGCGCGGATTGACCAAACAGCGGAAGTACGTCGAAGAGGCGATCATGCAAAGAACGATGTTTGGACGCGAGCGGACATTTTGTTGCATAACGAGACTTTTTTTCTACGCGTTACCCAGAATAGGTGCATTATTCTTGAACCGTTAAACGATATTATTGGAGAATTCGACGAACTTGTCAATGTCTATTCTCGTCGCATGTACTTGCTAGATTCAAATAATGTATTATTTTGGAGGTTTTTTTACTGCAAAATGTAACGTTTAAAGGTAACGGTTGATATTTTCACAGAGACATTCGAATTGTAATAATCGATGTATTTAATATTGTTATTTTTGAACAAGATTTAATTGATCACATTATGTTTAATTATACGTTATAAATGTAGATTCGACAACCGCTTTCCGATGCATCCGCGCTATTTCCGTGTAAAATGAAGCAATCGGAATCTAAAAGTCGGAATCTTCAAACTACGTAACAAACTTTCTTGAAGAATTCGGTTTGCTCCCTCCGCCCGGAGTGGCGCATAAATCTTTAAAGTAAACGCCCGGTCTCGAATTTCACGTGAGTAATTTTACAACCGTAAATCGACCTTTCAACGATCTTACAACCTATGGGGAAAAAATGACAGAAAGAGAAAGAGAGAGAGAGAGAGAGAGAAAATGAGGAGGAGAAAAAGAGAAAGAAAGAAACTGAGAGACAAGACGGTTGAAAAACAACGGTACACAGAAGAAGCAACGCACGACGCTCCTTCCCGTCTTCCTTTCATCCCGACGGAAAAGCTTGCAAAAACCCGCGTATATAAATCGTATGCAAAGACGAGGTGGAAGCGCGGTCGGGCCCTTAATTTAGTTAATTTAGATTTTATCCGTTGCCCCGGAGAAGGAGCTTTTTTTCGTCCCGCGACGATTCTTTCGCGGAGGGGTAAAAAAGCGCCCGGTACACGGGGGAGACAACGGAGGAAAGGGTTGAAAACAAGCCGACGGCACCGCTGGCATTATTATATACTTATTTAAGATATGCAACGCGCGAGGGTTCCCCCGAACGGGACTCTGCTTTCCCGTCTTTTTTCGAGAACCCGCATGATTTTTTTTTCTCGCTTCATTCCCGCTTTTTCGTTTCCCCTCTCTCCCGTTGTATTTAGAGAGCCTGTCCTAGAACAACGACGAATATTGCTCTCTTTCTCTTTCTCTCTCTCTTCCTCTCGAAAATTTCATGGGTCCCCATGAGGATTCTCCTTCTCGCTCGCTCGCGGCTTTATTATAATCGGTGTGAAATGATAACCGATCGCGGAGCTCGGTTCACCGGCGCGACTAGACGATACGGCACGACGCCACTCCGTTTTTGTCAGCGCAAAAACAAAACGGAACCGTACCTCGCGGGTAATCCCCGTACGAGCGAGGCAGCGGATTAGGGTGTAAGAGCAGAAACGGGGCCGGTGGTTACGAGAGAGAGAGACCGAAAAAAATTTACGGGTTTAAAATCACGCGAGAAATTATTATGCTCGACGGAACGGCCGCCGCGAAGGGTTGAATCTGCGTGAGATTTCCAACGTGACTTTTTGCATTTTATGCACTTTGTTTATCGCGGTATCGCGCGCGCCGACCGACGTTGCCGACTAACCCGCTCGTATAATTCATTCGGCTTGATCGCCAACATCTTTGAATACTGATGAACGACTTTGATTTTTTCATAGGATTGCGACGGCTGCTCGTCTCGCATGAAAGATAAGTATATAAATATAAATATACCTCCGTTGATAATACATGCATTGTCTCAACATTGATACATTTTATTGGTGGCGAAAAGTTACAGAATTATGAATTAATATGTTTTATGAGATCTCTGAAGAAAGAGAAGAATCTCTTCGATAGAACACATTTTTAAATATCTAATATAATTTTTAATAGTCTATAAATGTTTTTTATTTTATTATTATATTTTAATTTTATAACTTTAATACAAGAAATAAAAGAAATATTGTTTCCTGTATCAATTATATACCAATTTAATATTCAACTTACTATTTATAACTTTAAGTAATTAAACCGAAAGAAACTTTATGTAGATCTTCAGACTTTGTTAAAATTAAGATTCTGAAATACAACAATTGATATTACAATTGATATTATGAATTGATATTATGAATTTGAACTGTCCAAATGCTTGACTGTATTGAACTTTTTTTACGCAACGCTTTTTATCGGGCCAAGTTCTATCCAAAAACTTTCTCACACTTTATTCCTACTCATTGCTTACTCTGAAAAAAATTACACCGTAAGAATTGTAATTGCCAGCTATAACTTTTTGCATGATTCTCGAATTGTGAAGAACGACACGGCGCTGAGCTAAGTGCGAATATACGTGACTTTCGGAAAAAAAGGGAAGACCCACGTAGGAGATAGGGCGCCGCGGGGTGTGCTGGGGCAGCAGAACGGAGGGGTACGCTGGCTGACCGTGCTCAGGGGTGACTTACGATGGACATGTGCAATTTGACCTGTTGACCCCGGAGGCCCGTGGCGCGGCGCATGGGGGCGAAATGTATTTGGGGTAAAAATAATACAATTTACACATAATAGGGGAGGAGGACGAGACTGCGCCGGGGAATATGCGCGCATATTCAAATGACGTGTGCACGTGGAGCACACGTATGGGGCAACGAAGATGCAACGCGGGGGGGGAATAGGGGAAAGAGGACAGTGTGCCGACTGATGCACAATAGCCTGGCCGAATCGATCGATACCTCGTCACCTTCGATCGCTCATGAATACGAAACAAACGCGGCTCCGGTCACTTATGGTGTTTTCCCTCGCCCGTGGTGTGTTTTTTTCTTAACGATATGTTTGGTCTCGTTAAGGAAAAAAGTAGCACAAGAAAAAAATGAGCGACGAGCGAAAGACGATCAAAATTTCTCACGAAGTACCTCAGCTGCTCGATGCAAAAAAGCAACGCGAATATCGCCGTGAAGTCTCGAATCACAAGATTAGGGAAAATTTTCGACGAAAACTTTTTTTACCCCCGCTTTACCCCCGCTAAACGAAGTTTTCTCACGAGCTCTCTCTCTCTCTCTCTCTCTCTCTCTCTCTCCCGTTTGTACGTAATTTTTTTATTATAAAAGTTGTCTAACGTGCATCTTATAGTATTTTTAACACTGGACGTCAGCTGCATCAGCAATTGGTAGTAGCTAGAGAAATGTGTGACGTAAATTAAGCGCATTTCTTTAAACATCTGCTGCTTTCTCGGCTGCCGCTCCTGACCGGAAAAACTTTCTTGAAAAAAAAATGTACTGCTCCCTTTATAAACGCACTGTTAATGCTTTGGATCCACCGTCTTCTCAGACCATCATTTTGTTTCTGACTGAATTCTCGTTTTATGTACGGATTAACGCTTGAGAGATAATTACACTCGAGACAGCGAGATCGTCTTCTCCATATCTACGCGAAAGACCCGAATTTTGTCGGCCGGGTCTCAAGACGGGAACTTGAAAATAGCCCCGGGACACACATCCGTTGCAGGGGCTGCGCTTCTGCGTGCACGCGCAACGGAACCCCGAGTTCTACTTGATGACTATTTCTGTGCCGGCACACAGTACCGTGTGTTATGTCTTGTCTCGCGTGAAAATCCTAACATCCCTCACACGGCTGCCTGCCCCCCCGCCTCCTGGCCCCCCCCCCCTCTGTCCTCCTTATCGGATACCTACCCCTAGCCTCGTCTTCTCTTGTCTACGACGACGTGAGTCCGCCCATTCGTTCTGTGACTCACTTAACGTGGCCGCGGATAAGAAGGACAAAAATAACCGTCGCACCCTACGACAACGGGAAAAACATTGCATCAAATCGTTCGCATCGTCATTTCGTGCTCTCGCCTCTGGCTCCGCTCAATCTTCATTCTGAGTGAGCAATAGACTTGCCTCCTATATAATTTAGTAAATATTAAATTGATTTCTAAAAGAACTTGGCGAACTAAGAGAACCAAGTGAGAAACATTTAAAAGTAATATTTAAAAATGTTGACTTTATACTTATATTTTTTAAACGTTTTAAAGTAATATTGGATAAACATTTCAAAAAGATTATTTGACCTTTGACACTTTGATTCGTTTCGAAACATTATTAAATTGTTTTATAATGTTTTATAAATATTGTCTCCAAATTATAATCGTAGCTCCGTGTTATACAACATTAAATATGACATTTATAAATATGAATATTATGTGTTATACCGAATACACGTTGTAACGTTAGTAGTAATGATTTTACGCTTACTGGGAATAATTTACTTGTATCTGAAAAGTACGTTAAAATTGAGTTATGCGCACGCGAATTAAAGAAGCTAAAGCGATTGTTCGGGATACATTAGACATTTCTGTTTTAGCCGCATAAAAATAGTAAGATTCGTGTATCTCGTGCGTGCAACAGGATTCACAATTGATTAGAGTTTGGCACGATAAAATTGAATTTGTTTTCCTCGTCTCACGGCGCGTCGTCACATCTTTTACCCAATCTGATTTATCACTCTAATCAGCGTGCAAATTGTTTTCAATCGCTGCGAGACAGGCAGCGGTGGAGTACGACAATATTGTATTTTTTAATGCATTCACGATAACCGCTTCTCCGTTTTAATATCCGTGATTAAACACACGCGTTTCTTATCTGATGCTAATTCGGTGTACCGGAGTCTCTCGCAGAATTTACAGGCGGCCGCGGCAGGCGGCAACCGGTATCCGAAGACACCCGTTATCATCTTCACGTACGCATACGTATGTAGGTAGGTATATCGCACGTGAATCCGATCGGCGATAATAAACAAGCCATTGACAAACGATAGAGAGCTGCAACACTACGTGACTCCCCTGCGACGACGACACGTACGTGCGCGCGCGCGCGCACTCGTAGCGATATTTATCGCCTCCGGTCGAGCACAATTAATTATCCTCCGATGGGAATAATTAGCCTGGTCACGGAGATACGCCTGGGGGGGAGGGGAAGTCACGTCCTCTCGGCGTTCTCGTACGCCGCGATCTCCGCGAGAGAACGCACAACGCACTCGAGAGTGGCTTTTTCTTTCCCACTAACGCCGAACGTTAAGTCAGCCGCGAATCTGGGAATACCCCATTTGTGGCATTGCGCGCGGCCGCCAGGCTGATTGATGCCTAATTGATGTTTCGCGGCCGGTTAATTATAATTAACCCGGCCGGAAGTAATTAGAATAATTAGTCGCCGCGAGTCTAACGACGAGAGGCCTTTCCACGTACGCTCGCACATAGAGAGTAGCGAGAGGAAAAAAAAAACCCGTAATCGGAGTGATGATTTCTTATTAGCCGTCTTGACACATATCTCCGTAATAATAATAACGCGAATGTGATGCTATCTAGAGAAAACTTAAAAGATTATCTAGGCTTACATTATTTTTAAATTCTATAAAATATTATGTCTTACAAAAACACAAAGGTCAGAGCCTTTATATTAAATTATTAAATTTTATTAAAGTCGAAGTAGATAAAATGCTATTTTTATATTTAACTTTTTTTTGTATTATGCTCCCATTGAAATTTAGAGATAAAGTTTTAAAAATTAAAGCAATTCGTAACAGCATCGTGAGATAAATGGAAGGAAAATACTTTTTCAACTTTTTCGTCACGTTTCCCAATCTACTTTCCGCAGCAGTCGGCGTCAAGCGCGACACACGATCGTCCACATCGAGCTGGCTGGTTACGTTTTTCGCGGCTTGTTCCCGCGGCGTGTTCCGAAGGTCTGAAGGTATTGACCGGTGGCCCTCTTGGCACAGCTCGGTACCAAGGCCCCCGGTAAGGCGCAGCGGCTATATGGCCATCCGTGCTGGCTGGCACCGACTATCGAACAAACTGACCAGTAGTCACGATATCCGACCGAACCAACCCCCGCGGAACACTTCACCCGACAGACTCGGCGATGCCGGACTTCGAATTTGTGGCCTGATAGTCACGACGCACGAATAAGGGAGGGATATAATGGTAATAAAATATTGAGGATATATATATATATAACGTCAATAAAAATACAAGGATTATAGATCGTACTATACAACGTGAAGATTCTCCTTTATTCAGGTTATCGAATTTTTTTTAGACACAAGCTGATATTATTATCATTAAATTAGCGTTATCATTCTTAAAAATTGCGCGCTCGCTTAATGCGAAATTTAAACGGATTACATTTAAAAATTCAAAGGATTAAAATTTGACATGTGCACGTCACGCTAAATGTTTTAGCAGCTTCTGGAAACTCTATCGGAGCACGGAGTTTCGTGTGATATTTATGACGTGGTCGGATCTTACAAACTCATCGTGTGAGACGCGCTATCGACTCATATAGGCCAGTCAAAAATAACTATTTTCACGTGAAAATTTTATAAGAATTTAGTGCAACGTTTGTCAGATATTGCACCAGGGGGATTCATGTTTTGCCACTTTTTATTTATTTTTTGCAAATATAATGATGTACTGTATAATTTAACTTTGTCATTTTAAATATTAACAATGACAATTCTCGAAAGGACAATTACATCACTTTCTACCATTAATATAAGTACGATTATTCGTTGCATTAATAGAGTAAAAATATAATCCTTTGAACGTATTTCAAAAATTTGGATGAAAAGTCCGCGACTCATTTTACTTGAAACGTCTAATGCATCTTCCCTGAGTCCCTTCGCTTTCATTCGTTGGATTTATCTGTAGTTATGAGGACCAGGACATCTCGAATGCGCGCGATCTTTTGTCCCCATGAAATTGGAAGAAACACTCAGGCAGGACGAGACGGAGGCGACGGCCGAGCTCTCTCACGGAGGTGCATCCGTTCTTCCATGAATAGGAAGCGCGCGTAATACATACGCGTGCTCACACGCTCACGGCGCGCAACCGGAGGAGATTCAGGGCGATCCTTTTGCGCGGCTACTGAGAAAGAGAAGGCAGGACGAGGCGAGAGGCGACAGTTGCGCGAATGGGCCCCTACGGGTCGCGAATGGGACCCTCGCCTCGGCTCCTCGGGACGCGAGGAGCGGCGCGGGAAAAAAGGGTTCGTAAAAAAATGATCGGCCAGGATCTAAGATATAAAAAAAGATTTGTCCCCCTTGCGCCGGTGCGCCCTTACGCACGATATCCTTTCCCGGAGGGCTAAGAACGTACGGCGATCACGGGCCCGAGGATCCGAGGGGGTTTTTGCAGCTGGCCCCGTCCCGAATTACGGACGAAAAGGATTCGGGGGTCCATTCTTCTTCCCTGGACGAATAAGCTCCAAAGGACCTGCGTCCATGCGAGATGCCTCTGACCTGCACCTCATCCTCTAACGCTGTCCTCGATTCACGTCGGGCTCCGAAGCCCTCCACTTATCGGTCTTTCTACCATTATGTCCCCTCGACTCAGAGACTTCTGTGTATACGTGTCTTCTTTTCTTTCTCTCTCTCTCTTTTTTTTTTTTTTTTATTGGGCTGGTTCTCACCCACCTCCACGGTGGGTGATACGTATTTCATATGCGATTATATTATCCGAGCTTTGTGTTTTGTTGTGTGACGAAAGGTATTATCAAAGGGTTGTCAAAACTGTCGGAGTTTATGCGTAACGTTTATATAAACGTACATATATTGATAAAATACTTATTTTAGTGAATGAAAACGTCCTTTCTAAATAAAAAAGATTTGTTCGATATTTTGATTAAAAATCCGTACAAATGACACATTTATCCATATTTCCAGATATTTTAAACATTGTGATATAACTTTTGTATTATACACGTAAAACAGTATTGTTTATAACAAAATGTTTCTTTGTACTTTTTATGTTAATGTCACATACTTGTTGCATGTTTATCTTTTACTGATTCAACGAACCCAATGGGCTAAGTTAACATTGCCAAGTAAGCCAAATAAATTATAAATTCTAGACGGTGGCGACCGTATCGTACCAGGAAATTTTAATCAAATGCAGATAAGCACTTCTAAACAAAGATACCAACGGATTATTGCGTATCTTCCTGCAGCGATTTCTATGTCGCTCTTCGTACGACGGTGTGTTTTTGTATTTACGAAACTTGGCCGCGTTTTGCTTTAAGTCTCCCGGACCGTCCGGATTCGTGTCCCCGGTCAGAAAATCGCGCACGAAAGCATCGGACAGGATTATGTCATATGGTCTAGCACGTCGGACGTCCTTAAACGAGATTCGTTTTCGTGGTCCAGCGAGAATCGTGAAAGATCACAAATTGCTCGGACAATTTTCTATGGGGGATCGATCTTCCTTACTAAATGCCCGCGCCTAGAGACGTCGAATGGGATTACGTTGCGTGAAACGAAAATGGATTCGCTCGACTTACACGCTGAAGGAAAGGTGTTTCTGGATAACGGACGTTAAAAGCGAAGCTTTTGACAAAAGCGAGCTCGGAAACGTTTTAACAGCGACTGATTGACGTTTAAAATCTCGATGAAAGTTTTAGCCTCAAGCAATCGTCGAAAAAAAAAAGTCTCTTACAATTGAATAGGAATAGGAATTTAAATAAAGACAATAAGAGAATATAGACATGAAAACGCAACTAACAGAGAATATGCCTTACTTTATAGCTGAATCTTCATCCTGATGCTTACTTGTGTGATCTTCTATATAATTGGAGGAAAAAGGAAACAAAGACTTGTTAGCATTATTATTATTAATTGATTATTAATTTAATATTGTAAAATTGCTAATCATGTTTGTCTTACAACTGTGTTTTGAAAATCAAAAAATCTATTCGGCGCACAATTCAATGAATTGCATAGAAATCTTATTCTTTTTTTTTTAATTAAGTGCGCGTAACATTAACGCATTCAGCATCAGAATGACAGTCGCCATTACGATTCTTACGAGTCCAATCTTCACGCACGCCTTAATGGCGGAGAATCCGAATTCTTATCTGTCTCTGAGTTTGCTATCGCCGTTATTGGAATATTCGCGCGCGACGTCATTGGCTCGGGAATATTTTCGCTCTGCGCTGCTTAATCCGACGAATAATCACGTGCTCGCAGGCCGACCGATCGGAGTGCGGCGGCTGCGATTGATAACTCGAACGAAGACGAGCGTGACTCAATGTCGGGCGGAGCTTTCGTCACACTTCGATGCAATTCGTGCAAATCGGGGGAAGAATAGTTGAAAGAGAGTGCAGCTCTTACATACACACGCACACACACACACACACACACACACACACACACACACACACGTGGACTAAGAAAAGTATTATAAAGATTAATAAGAAGAAATCTGTAAAATGCTTGATCAAACGGTCTACACTCGTTTGCTCATTGCAAACGTCATCTCTTGTTGAGATACCCTCACCAAATGCACCATTATCGCAGCTGTATCGTAGAAAGAAAGTCCGCGCGCTTAATACCGACAATAAATTAATTCCGGGTGATTTAAATCACCGAAAAAGAGCCTCCTGCCCGGAATTTTTCGTTCCTGGTCACGCAGAAGGTGGTGACGCCGCGTCGCCACACCACGGGTGAAGGAGCAAACAATTGTACAAATAGCGCCGTATTTCATGATAACACAACGTGTACAAACAGCCTTACGTAAAGCTGGCAATTACGATAAAACTGGACGGGCGAGAAAAAACATGCGCACCGCTCGCTCTTCGTGTACATAGCGAGGGGGGTGTGCGGTGGCTAAAAGACACGTGGCTCTTGGGTCATCGCAAGCAAGTTTTGCGTAGCAACTGATTGTCCCTGACTGCGGGGACGTCCGATAAAGTTCAGCGCAAATAACGAGAAACCTTACGAAAATCCATCTTATTACCGCTAAAAGTATATCAGAGCATCATTTCTCGTCGTTCTCTAAATTGGCAAAGAGAATGACAAAAAATGAAATAAGTTAAAATAGTAAATATAGTCAACGTGCCGCATTCTCTCAAGACTACTAAGATTCGCGATACCTATTAAAGACGCAGATTGCTTTTTATTTGTAAAAAGTATGTGTTGATAAAAACCAACCAAATTTTAACGATTAAAGAAATCTCTGTGTCATATCTAAATTTTTATTTATTTTTGCAATTTACGCGAAGGGCGAAATAGCGAATTATCAATACATGCTTCGAGATAAAGTAGAAAAATAGAAAGTAGAAGGTACATTTATAATTAAATGTAATATAATACACCGTGATATTTTACCCTCCGAAAATAGGTTATATTGATACTAATTAAGGCATGACCCGTCAAAAATTTAATTAAATTTGCACCGTATGTTACGAGCGCATGTGCAACGCAAATAGAAATTGCGCGTAGCGCAAACGTGTCTGCCTCTGTGATTGTCGCCGGTCTCTTATTGTCCCGCCCCAGGACGGGTCCTTCGCGAACATGTGTGCAGGGTTGCTTTTCCGCAGGTGCAATCCTGCGAGCCTGTATTAGCATTCCTGCAACCGTCTCGGCGGAATTATGTTTGGACGGGAGGTTGATTAATCATTATCATATCTTCGCGGCTAAGTAAAGAAAGTGATGCGTGAATCATTGGCTCGTAATATCGCAAACTCTAATCGAGTCGTAGGAGATAGTATGTCAGATTTTTCGAATTTTTTTAACGTTACGCTATAAAATAATTGACAATGCGCGCGACAATGTACATTAAAATAAAACTTGCTATTATTTCTCTCGCGATATTTATTTCCGTTCTAGACCTGCTTTATAATTTTGCTTCTAACTTTTTTGTGGAACATAATTTATTTTCTTAGACAATCAAAAAATACAAATTTGTAAAAAAAATCATACATTTATACATAGCTTTCTTTCATATAAAATCTTTCACATAAAAACTAATAACCTAATTTAATCTTTATATATAATCGCATTACATGATGCGTTTGATGAACAGCGTAAGGTATCTCTTATAAAAATCTAATATTAGGTAGTATTAAATTGGCTAAGAATTATTACTTATTTCTAGTATTAAAAGTACTAACAATAGTGCTCTTAAAATAAGTAACAATTACTAACCAATTAATACTGTTCAATATTACATTTTTATAAGAAATGTATATAGTTGACAAAAGTTTTACATTGAAATAATTAAATATAATAAATATATATATATATATATATATATATATATATTCTCATAAATATTTTGTACAAATAACTTATGTTAAAGGGAAAAAAAGACTATGTAGCCAGTTTTGGGACTAAATTTCTCAGACTTTTTTTTATTTTACGTTATAAAAACGTTACTTATTACGAAGTATGAAACAGTTTATTATAAAAATATTATCTGCTACATCATCTGCTAAAAAATATTTTCTAGTTTATGTTTTCAAAGTTTTATTTTTAGCGCTTGTTTAAAAAACAATGTAGTACGTTGGTACTGAAGATCTTTCTCTAAATGGTATTCGATTTAACATTATTTATAGTCGCGTCATCCTGTACTGTTATTATTTCTGCGGAAAGAGGATTGTTAATATAAATTTAGCAAATTATATTGAAGCAAATTAATGAATTTGTGGGAGCACAAGCGTAATCAGGTTCTCGCAAGTACAGTTTATTGTGTATTTTCATCAAAAACTGATTTGCATCCCCCTAAGTCAACCAAGATTAGCCCTCGAACCACCCTAGAAACGGAGGTAGGTGCCCTCTGACGTAGAAAGGGAGAAATCTCTGCTGCCCGGTCTGTCTGGTTTCCAGGCGGGGCATGCGCCGACTGTACGTCAGGCATCTGCCCTATCGATCGTGTGTGCGACAGGGGTAACAGGAGACTCCGAGAGACCAGGTCGGGGAAGAGCCCGGGTGAAACTCTCTCGCGGTCTTGTGTGAACGGGCCTTAACGCGCGCGCGTCTGTGTGTGTATGCGTGTGTAAGACTCCTGCGGCTAGGCAACCCAACTTACATGAGATTACGCCGAGCCAATAGCACGGCAGGAGCGCCCGTCAAAGGCATATCTCAATGTGTGGTATGAGCCGAGTCTCTAAAAGGGGATTAGAGCTCCTCGTATTCCAGGATATGCGCCCGCACACGCGCGCCCCGCCAGACACGTATCACGTTCATCGTCTACGCGAATACACGGACGTGCGGTTGCGTGCGTGTGTCCGTGTATGTGTGTGTGTGCGTGCGGTGTACACGCGGGGGCGTACGCACGAACGTAAAGGGGTGTGTAAGTGTGGTACGCACATCGAGCGCGCGGGAAGTCTTCTTTCTGAAAGAACGGATTGTCGAAGACGCGATCAAAGAAAAGAGCGAGGGTCACAGGTGAATAAACGACGGACGGATAGGGGTAGAACGGGAGAGCGAAGAGAAGATACGTTTTGCGAGATGTGTCGAGAGCACCGGGATGTTTCTGACAAGGCGTATTACGCAGATTTAAGGGATTCGCATTCGCGATCAGGCGTGTTACAACGATCTGTTCGTTGATCCATGCGGACTTCAAGAATTGAAAGTACAGAAGCGTGTTTTAAAAAAAGAGGGAGCTACAGAATTTTAAGATACCTGCGGAAATCAATACGAAACGTACCTTTGCTCAATTGCGCCTTATTGATGGGCAGCATGATCCATTACGCTAAAAATTATACCTTGCTATATTACTCGTTTTCCCTTTGCTCTAAAGCCAATCGTAATTTTCACCTTTATACGTTCACCAATGATAAAGTTTCACACTTCAAAATTATTAAATCAATTTCAATGTACCGCGAAACAATGGTATAAAAGATCACGTCGAGCTGCAATAACATCTATCAATTGCCTATCAATCGTGCCAATTGGTATGGCATTTCCGAAATCCAATTAGGAATGTCATTTCCGAGCGAAACCCACTTACGCCATTACGAGGAAGATTCGATCGTTCATTCGGGGCTTATCCCTCCGCCGTCGTGCCGCCGATGCGATCGCGGGAGAAAACTTTTCGCAGCAGTTCGTAGCCGCGAAACGAAAGTTCAACCGTCGAACGAAACTCCGACGATGAAATAGTCCAACGGTGCGAGGGGGCGGAGGAGGGGGTGGGGGAGGGGCAGGGGGACAGGAGGGAGCGGGTTTTCAAAGTCGCCGTTGACTTTCACCGTCGCCAATTATACGGGTGCGGGCGCCTTGCGGCGCTTTCGATTTTTGCCGCGGTCCGCGAGGTCGTCGGCGTCCGACGGCGTACCTTAATTTGAATAAATTTCCGAAGGAAGGTGCTCCGCGGCTTTCCCACCCTCGTCCCCCTCGAGCCTCGTTCGACTCCCCTCCCCTATCCCGTTACTCTCACCGCGGCGGCGATGCCGTAAATCGCGAGTTCACTTTCCGCACTTTTCACCTAGTTGGCGCGCTGCCAGAGCGACGGTAAAGGGGTGAGACGATGAAAAAAAGTCGCGGGAGAAGACGGAGATTGGGGAGGGGGGGGAGGGAAGGAGGGAGAATGCCGGGCCGAGGAACTTTACCTCACGGGGGTGCGAAACTTCCCCTTTAAGACGCAACGGTCCGCAAACCGCCGCTGGCACGAGCGACGTTTTACCTCACCGCGTTATTTCACGCTTATCCCCGGAATTATTTCGCCCGTTTCCCCGCTCGACTCCGTTTTTAAGCAACTTCGCGAACAAATTGCCACGTTTTGGTGGAATAAATCCACGGTTTGTAGCGCGAACAATTGCGGAGTGAAACACGATAGGGCGACATGTATCAAAATTAATGCTTCATCTGAAACTCTCTCTATTACGATCTTATCTCAAAAGTGAAAAATGATTGTGGCTCATAAAGATACACCTACATTTTAATATTCTGTATAATATTAATACTATTAGGCCAAAATTATTATTGAAAGAATTGCGTGCGAAAAAAATTATAAATGTTATAGAGCAACGTGTGTACACAATAAAATTTGTAACACAGGAAAATAATTTTGCAACTTGTTAAAGGAGGTTGAAAACTACACAGCTGCAAATATACGCTTGAAGAAACCGATCGATAATCTATTTAAAGTGTTCCCTCTTTCTTTGTTGACTCGCGCATACAGCGAATACCAAAAATACCGGACGAATTCCGCACGTGCGGTCACGGGGTGGCACGAAAGGAGATCATCCCGATGTCCAGTCCGTCTAGTGCCGGACCTGCGCGTTTCGCGTGGCAAGATCATACGGTGACGACCTGGGATCCGATTGGACCATAAGGTTTCGCCGGGGCGGGGTTCTAAGCCGGTTTAGGGGCAGTTTGTGCGTGGAGCCACCCTCCCATACCACTCTGGACCATGGAGGGTATGCGGCATTGCCGGCGGTGGTGACCGACCTACGGTCACGTGCTGGACAAGACGCAATAGCTCCCTCGTCATTCTTGGCACGTGCTGTACGCGTGCTGTCAGGTGACAGTGAAGATTTATGACATCCAGAGACATCGGTCAATTTTCATAATTATTAGGGTCGAAGGAAGTTCTCTTATTACTTGATGCGTGAGATTAAATTGATAGGATTTGCATTAAAACATTCTTATTTATCTACATGAATAATATTTTATCTACATAAATAAATTATGTAAAATATTCCAATTTTTCTGTCTAAATTTTAGAAGTATTTCAAGAGAGAACTTATTTCAAAAATCTGGTGACGTTTCTGTGACATTACGTACGAGATTGTTTATTACATTTGCACAATTAAGAAACAAATGCGAAACGTGTTATATACACAATTGTGATTATAGAAATTTTGATCGTAATTATAGAAATTTTGCTATAAATAGAAGACATTATGAATACTTAATCCCTTTCTCAATGGATTACAATTCCTATATACATTGATTCAATTCCCTCTATATCGTTTATTTATGCACGAACGATATGAAGTTGACACATCAGTCTTCGACTTTTATCTTGATTAATCTTTTACGAATTCACTCACCCTTGACTTCGTTGATTAATTTAATTAATTTAATTTTGCATTTCCGTTTAAATCACTCGGGACGCGTCCGCATGCACAAGTCCAGTATTATGTCCATCACACGGTGGACGAATCACGTGCGCGGCAACACACCACCACGCTTTTTCTCGCGGGGGAGAAGAGAGGGGGGGGGGCTAAGAGGAAAACGGCGGATCGGGGGTTGGTTATGTGACACACGAGCCACCCCTGCGAATGGCCGAGCGGAGCCCGGCCGCCAAACAATCGATATATGCGTTCAAAATGGCCGCCAGGAACGCCACCCACCCTACTCCAAATCTCCCTTCGCCCCGTCCCACGTATACCCCTTGCCACCTCATCCTCCCCCCTTTTCAGCCACAGCCCTCACCCCCGTCGAGGCTCTCTACATCCCTCTCACGTATGCCCCCGAAGCTCTTTAACTTCGAAACCCAGCCACTGACTGCCAACCAGCCAATACTACCATCATCGTCCCGTGAGGGTGTTTCGTTCTCTCTCTTCCTTTCTCTTTCCTTTCTTGAATTTACCCTCTTTATTCTCAATTCCTCTCCTTATCTTTCTCGCTTTTTCATTTCTCTTGATTGTCTTTTTTTTTCTTTGTCTGTTCAGCTCGCCTTCGGCGAACAGACTTGGTTTCCGCCCTCAAAAATGACGCCCTCGTAGATGGATAAAGCCTGTAAAATTTATTGCCTCACGCAGAGTGTTGCGACTATCGGGCAAGCCGTGCACGAGTCGTGATGAAAAACGAGGGGCCAAGAAGCAGCCTAGGCCGTAATCCAATTTGGATGCACAAGAACGAGTTTAAATTCTTCGTCTTACTGACGCGCCTTGAGACTAGAAATATTCCTCTCTGCACGTTACATATAATTTCTCTTTGTTGTATATGCGTTTGTTGTACGTATAATTTTAGCGAAATTAGATTGAATTTATTTTTAATTACATAAACATGTGTTTAGTTGATAAATTTAGTAAATATTAATTGTGATAATAGCGAGTGGTCAAGTAATTAAAAAAACGATAAGTAATAACGCACACTAAAAAACCTGGATTTATTTTTCAGCGTATACATGTATATTCTGGTTCTCATCTGACGTACCTCGCGATTGAAAAAGATGATAGGAGACGATAGTCACGGTGAAAAAGCGTAGATGAGAAGAGGAAGGAGGAAACTAGTGAGTTTATTAAAATATAATGGCGTTATCAGGACAGCCGCGAGAGAGTGAAGGGAAAGGCGTCAACTTTAAGAGGGAAGTTTTCTTAAGTGTTCTTAATTAGAAGGGACCTGTTGCTTCGGAAAAAACCAGGTCACGGTCGTAGACACGCCGACGACGACGACGACGACGACGACGACGCCCCTACCCTGCCCCCGTCCCATCCCCGCGACGCTCACTACCCCCCTGGCAACCCCCAGACGCAGGTTCGCCCCGACGCCCCAGACTCGTAACAGTCATTATTTTCTTCTTATTCTTCTTCTTGTTCGTGCTCCTTCCTACGTTTTCCTCGTCGTCGTCAATCTTCTCTCGTTCTTCTTATTCTCCTCCCCGCTATACGCCATCTTCTCTTTTTCCACGTTTACTTCTTACCCTCGGGTACAACAATGCTCCATAGAATATTTAGCAGGTCGCACCTCTTGCTCGCAGCAGAACGTCGTCGCTTTAAAAGAACGTCACCGCGACTGAGCGAGTACTCGAGCGTGGTAACGAACATGGTAATACTCACGTACCGGGTGCCTCGAGGATGCTCGTAGTCGCGAGCGATTACCTCGAATTCCGGAGCGATTGACTGACGAACCCCCGCTGATGCTCGTCTCCCAAAGTTAGACCTCGTCTCGATTCCTTCCATTCTTTCCTCACGACATATCCATTTTCTGAATTTTCTGAAAATTGATATCCTAGGATCCCTCCATGAATGATAGTCTATTTGACGTATTGAAACCTGGAGTGATCTGTTTACTTTGTTTCGGTACATTTCACTCGAGTATTTTCTTGTTCGCGAGTTCTAGAACGTAGAACGCCGTGAATGACGATAACAAATATTATTTTCATAAAAAGGACACAAAATAATGACACACAGTCGGTTACAGTTAATACGTATTATATATTATTAATACATATATGCATTAACATATTTTAGGAAAAGTAAAGAAGAGTCAGTGCTATGGCTTTTAAAGGTGTGACAATTGTTTTGTGAATGCGCAACTTTTAATTATCTGCCGATTTAAGTTGAATTTCTGTACTTCATAAGTTGTACCTACAATATATAAAATATTCTCAATATAAATGTAATTTTATTGCGCTGTGCATTGAAAAATCAAGAAATGTAACAATTTGGCCAATCGTCAATTCTACCAATTGGATCGCCATAGCTTTCATAACGTATTTCAATAAAAATCGACGCGCCCATTGTGCCCCAAGACTCCTGTTCGCGCCGAAGGACCTTGTAACGCGACACCGCGCGTGTCTCTTTTCTCGAGAGCTAGATCTTCCGGCGAAGGAAACACCGCTCGAAATATCAACGACGAACAGTTTCCACGTGCGGATGCGCGCATCTGTCGACGCGGCTTCCGTTCCAGATCCAGACCGCGAGTATCGAAGGAGAGAAGAAGAAAAAAAACGAGCGCGATGCAAATTCTTTTTTTCCCCGTGCCAACCCCCGGTAACTCGCACCGGTTACGTGTAACGGTTTTCGTCGCGGGGAAAAACGCGAAGGTCGTAAAGAACGGGAAAGAGAGAGAGAAGATAAGAGTACAGGGTAAGGGCGGGCAAGGAAGGGTTGAAGGAAGAGGAACCTCCGTCAAATAAATTTGAATATCGATGCCCATTGAATCCGATCGAAGGGGTTCGGCAGAAGTCTCCTTTCACATTGCGAAAGGGTTGCAATTTGAATATTCTCGCCGGGGTAACTAGGACGTATCGTCGGGGAACGCGGAAGCGAGAGGGAGGGGGGGGGCACCCTGGAAGGGGCACGTAGCGACCTCCCCCTTGCTTTTTTCACTATTTGTATACTTCGCGAGAGGCATTGTGCCCGCGAGGAAAACCCAACACCCAGCCACCAGCCCTGAGGCCATTCTGTTCCATTATTAAAGTAATCAGCGTCATTGTGACGGGCATTCGGTTTTGACTAATATAGAATATCGGTGGGGGGGATCGGCAGGTAACCCGTTCGGAGGTTAAAGCTACTTCTCGTAAGAGAAACAGTTTCCACGGCCTTCGAAATGTTTCGCTATCAAAAGAAAAAAAGATTTTGAAAGTCTTTTCTCGTACATTGCACTTCTTCCTCAGCGGCTGTATCTTCACGTATAGCAGAGAGCTGGGAGAGCTCTAAACTACAGTTAAAAAGTAGAGAAACGGAATGCCTGAGCAACCCTGATGTCAAGATGTGGAGAGTATGCATTTTGAAATTAAGATCTCTCACGAGAGAATCCTGCGCACTTGCAACTTTAAGCGTAATTAATAATTCTGCTTGTGCACAGTCGTGACATTCAATGGTCTGAATTAGATAGACGAATATCATTGTACCCACGAACATACATTATTGAATATGATAAGCTTATGAAACATGCGAAACTAATCGCGCGACATTAGATGCGAAATCAAATTTAGACTTTGATACTCTAGTCGTACGGCGACTTCAAACCGGCTTAATTTTTCATTTGCCGTTATGCAAAAATAACAGGGAGGCCCGACGTAGAGGACGGGGGATATTAAAAATTACGACGGGCTGCGCATTTGTGAATGCGGCCGGTTACCGTCGGGGCCGGAATTAAAAGCGGCGAGAAAGCCGAGTGTCCTGAAGTACCCTCGACGCGATGCAGACTATCTCCAAATCGCGAGGCCCATCGAGTGCCCTCGAAGATAAAAATCAAATTCTATACGTAACGGCAGAGGTGCGAAGCCCGTGCATGCATGGGTGATCGCATTGTCGGTCCCGGTGACGTCTTAACTAAGTCCCACGTATGTACAGTATGTATGTAACATGGGAAAGGGTCGCCCGTCACCTCTAGACCAAGACTCAGATACTCGATCGGTCAGAGATCGCGATTCTCCACATCTGCCGCGAGGATGGACGTCCACGGACTGAATTAGGACAGATCCTTGTCAGTGAACGGCTTTAATATAATTCCAAATGTCACGTCAGAACGTACGAGTGAAATGTAACATTGGCGAACGCTTGATGGAATTACGTAATCGAAATGTGAATTATTATATACACGTATACACAAATGTAAGATTTTATTTATCTGTAGAATTTCAAAACTCTCATTTATTCTTTAAGAAAACAATTATATTGCGATATAAATTTCTAGAGATTTTACTATATTGTAAACATACAATTAATATAACAGAAATTATTTATTTATTATAGCAATTTGCAAATATATTAATACCAGACAATATTTTACCAGAAAATATCCGAAGATGTTGCCATCAATTTTTAAAAATTATTTATACGCCGCTTGTCCCATTCGATTTCTACAATTATCCCTTGTTAGGAAGTCGAGGATCCGCTATTCATTCGACGATCGCAAAAGAGGAGTATCGAATCGTATTTTTTACGACAAATAAATGACTGCGGCGATTCGAGAGATCGATGCTTCCAACGAATCATTAATTATCGTCTTAGCTATCCGTATGAAAATCACATTACGATAAGCAATAGTTGTCAGAATGACTGCTCTGGGGTTCATAGGGCCTCTCTTCTTCCCCCCCCCCTCTCTCTCTCTCTCTCTCTCTCTCTCTCTCTCTCTCGCTCTTTTTCTATGAACTGAAAAAAACTTTCAGGTAGCTCGTTTCTCATATATGTACACGGGGGGGCCCCATCTGGGCCCCGTGCGTGTGCACTCGCACGGATACACGCGCGGCGTTGATGTGAGCGTGCGTGCGTGCTCGTATCAGGGTAGGAGACGCACATGGGACCCCATGGAATATGCATGCGTTTTGTATTCAGGAATATGTTAACCCTTTCGCTTAGTCTTTCGATTGGCGTCGCGGAGGTAACACCTCGACGACGGAGCAACGGTGTTCCCGGCTGTCTGTTGAGTCTGTTCAGGTGAGATTTTACGCTACGCACTTTCGGTTCGCGACACGCGTTGCGTTTTGTTTTACTTTCTCGTGCATGTGTTATTGTCATTGCAATATTGTTCACGAAGACGTGTGTTTGAGATAATAATATCGATGAATTGTGATACACTGACGTTAAATTTTTCCTTTATTTGACCAATTTTTTATACATACACACTTACATGCTTATTGCAAACGCAATAATGGGATAAAATAGGTTGTGTTACATTTTTTAAATTAATTTTCTTGCAGTAATGACTAATTATTAAATGACCAATTATAAAAAATAACCGCAAAGATTTAATTCGATTGTTTTTTGTATTATAGCTAACACTTTCTTATATTTTAAGTAATATTAATGTAAAATAATCCATTGGATATATTTTAACGAGAGAAAAATATTTATTATCTTCCGCAAAAAGAAATCAATTTGATTCGTTGTATTTCTGCAAATGTTTATATATTGACACGCCATAAAGTGCTTTCAGCAATGGCGAGTATGCGCGCGATATGCGTTACGAAAGATGGAAGTAATGCAAAAGTAATATCATGCTTGGAAAGCATCGTGCGCATATAATAACCGCCTGAAAAATATACGTTTATCGACGCGAAATGGCGCGGTAAAATCTCTCATCGAGTTATCGGTCGTTAAGCAATACTCGAATTCTTGCATTGCGACAAAACTGCTTTATTTGGATTTGAAGGTACAAATAAAATTATCGTGAAATTATGAGCTCTGTCCCGTAAAAAGGTTGCATACAATTGCAATGATATCAAACATTCTGAGGTTTCCGGTTGAATTGTTCATTAATATAATTACGGTGTTGCTATTAAAATGCAATCTTAAATGAGAACTTTAAAACATTTCTCGTTTGTATTTTGATATAATATTTTAATTGATTTAATAAATGATTGGGTTCAATAATTTAACGAATATATAAATGTATTATTATACATATAACGTTATAAATGAGTAAGTATAAGCTATATATTGAAAAGACATTTTATATTTCTTCTCTTTAGGAATATTTCTTATAGATTAATAATATTTAATTTATCTGATTTATTTATATGTTTTGCATATTTTATAAAGCCCAATTTTTATTCTTCTGCTTACCTGATAGATTTCTTCAAAGCTCTTACTTTTTATTTAAAAATATTTTTCATTAATATAACTAGTTAATATTTAGTAATATTTAATAATTGTATTAATAATAATTAAATATAGTAATAGTAACCAATTCAATACTAAATAGTTATTAAATGATCATTAAATATTGCTAAATATTTTATTATATTAGCTGAATATTTAATTAAAATTATATTTTATTAAAATTTAATAACTATTATGTAGGCTTAATTATTATTATTAAGCTGTTCTTTTAGTATAAGAATTATGAAACAATTGTATCAACAATTTAACTATCTTTTAATTTGCTAAACTTTATAAATATTATTTGTTAAACATTTAATTATCTTGGGTTTTTAAAATCAATTTTACTTAAAGCGCTTTAGTACCTCGATTGTTTGATACGAAAGTGCAATGTGGAACCATTTTGTAAAGGTCACCCTTCATTTAAGCTCTGGCGGCCATCTCTGCACCCCCGCGGGCGCTATCCCCGAGGTCATATTCCGTCCAATTGCCTCGAACTGGCGTGGTTTGTCGACTTTTTCCCCAGACTTCCCGCTGGCAGGCAGTTGACCGCTGGTCAGTTCTCGTTTGACCGTGAATAATTCGATTTTCAAATAGTAAAGAAACTTTTAGAAGTAAACCGTCTGAGCATAAAATTCAATCGAACGTTAAACAAGCTGTCCAACTAGCATTTCACCACCTATGGCGTTCATTTTGTCGCGATTTTTATTCAATATAATCTGCTAATGACCTCTTTAAGAATTAATATAAAGAACATATCAATATATTTAGAAAATATATTTAATAAAAAATATTATTAGTATATTTAATAGTAGAATATATTTTAAAACAGATTGTTCGATTAATCTAAAAACTCAACTTGATTTAAAAATTAAATATATGAATATATATTAGTATTGTAATATACTATTAGACTACTACAATATTCATTTCCTTACATAAACTCTATGTTATTTATTCTTCCGTGTCACGTTTATTTTTTCTATTATTCATTGTTCTATTATTTAATGTTGGCGAATTAGCTACAGTGTGTAACGCATCTAATATTTAAATTACGGCAGTCTGTCACCCAATTGGAAATTCCGACGTCGCGGCAACTGTTGTTTGACAAGCTACGGTTTGCTCGGGCTTACGAATCACGTGGCTCGCATAAAACTCGAATAAGTCTCCCCCTCCCTCCCCTAAGTTGACTTGCCGAACGCACAGGGCGAATATTAATTTTCGCGGGCTCGAGACGGGACGGTAGGTGCTAATAAACGATTAAACATCGGCCCGCCGATAAATCACTCGCGGAATATGGTGTCGGGCGTGTGCCGTGAAAAGGAGTGACCGAGCATTATCGTTGGCTTGAGTCCAGGTCAACGTGGTCGAAGGGAGAGAGATAGGCCCGAGTAAGAAACGAAAGAGAGAAGGAGAATTTGGTCGGCGGTTGAATTTCCGGTTTCCCATCCCTCGGCCACTCTGGCGAGGGTCAGTCGGACCCCCTGACACCCAGGTCGAGGGTCAGCCCAAACAACCTTTCCTCGGGGTCAGCCCACCGTGCATTACTATTCTGATTTACGGCCTACGTTTCCACGCTCGATCTACGCGGACCGCCGAGAGTCGATGACCAGAAAGTGACCAGGTTGTAGTGTCGCACTCCGACAGTGTTCAATTAATCTCGATTGTACTTCGCTCAATCATATTATGACGATGTGAATATCTTTTAATTGACGTCTGCATATATTAATAAAATTTCTCTTCTTAGGATATTCTTTGTAAAACAAATTAGGAAAGAGATATATAAGTTCAAATCTGAAGAGTGAACCATTATGTTTTCACTTAAAATTAGATATTGCAAGTTTGGGCAGTGAAAAACGTAAATACATTCAAAATTTGCTATAAAATTTAATTAAGAACCTTAATATTTTACGAAAACCGAAGATATCGTGATTAATTGTATATTAATATCATCAAACGCCAATTAAGTCAACACATGATGCTTCGACATGCAAGAAGCAGGCAATTAGCGGCGAACATGTTGGCATACACCGACGAAGTCTTACGAAAGAGCGAGATATATGTAAGAGACGTTTCGAAAGAGATTACTAGAATTCATCGTTGGCTTCGGCAGAAGCCTCAACGCAAATCCTCCGGGAGCTAAGGGACAGGAAGACGAGCGAATCACTCGCGAGTGGTTTAGAGCAACGGCGAAGATTTCTAAGAAGTGATGCCAAACACAAATTGGCGTAAATTGGCGGCGGTTTCCGCGCAGGACGCACTGCATAAGACGCTAAGCCACCGGCAAGCAATTGCAAAGTCTCAGCTACATCGAGCTGTACGGAGTTTAGATGTGTGGGCCGAAAGAGGACGGAGTGAGAAGTAGAATAGACAGAAGGTAGAGCCGTAGAAGGCAGTTTCGGTGAAACGGGACAGACAGGAAAGGAGGAAGGGAGAAAGACGAGAAGAGACAGAAGGGAGAGAGAGAGAGAGAGAGAGAGAGAGAGAGAGAGAGAGAGAGAGAGAGAGAGAGAGAGAGAGAGAGAGAGAGAGAGAGGTAGGGAAGAGATCGTTAGGCATCTTACGTCTTGCATCCAGCCAGGACGACGGAGGCTTTATCGTGCACCGTTGCACGTACAGTGTGCCCCTTCTGCTCCTCTGGTACATGTACGCTGCGAGAACGTACAGTAGGGTGGTTTTGGCAGGGCCACCTTCCCGCGTCCCGACCCCGAAAACCACCCCCTCGCTGGTAGCGAGGGTCACAAGCTGGCGTTGCACCGGTTCAAGACGTCCTCCGTCCTCCGACAACATGGCGCTGATTCACATCTCGTGTTACACTTTATCGAGGAACGCCTAAATGTATCCAACAGCGGCTTGCAGAAATGTCAATTGGCTACAAAGAAATTGCGGGCGTAGATACATCACATAGATAAATTAATTGCTTGTGCAGTCAGGATGAGAGCTACGTCGTGACAAATGTAATTATTGCCGGATATATAAAATAATATTCTTAAATAATTAGGCAAAAGACAATTTCCATTGACAATATTGATTATGGAGAAGAGGAGGAGGAGGAGAGGTGAGATTGTTCCCTACTTGATGCTTCGGATTGTCTCGGAGTTGTTATCGGTTGTGGCTTTTTCCGAGACTCGCGTAAGGAGCGGAAATTAGAGAAACTTCCGAGAGATCGAGTGGCTCGAGCACTTCCCTAGGTACTTCCCCGGCGAGCAAGTTCGAAACTGCTTCGTTGGGTATTCCTTATTGACTGGCAGGCAGTGGGAACGGGACATCTTGTGGCACGCCAGGGGAGGTATTGCTTAGGCAACTTCAAATTAATTTCAAACGCAGAGAGAAACAATACTTACCGATGCGAGTCTCGCGATGTGTTCCGTGATAAGTATTTTTCAACAGAAATCTTAAGTGGAGGGAAACTTAAAAGTAACAGGTGTAAGTTGTAGCATTTAGCATTTATGTGAAAGAATATTATGAACATGATATAAACGTGAAAAAAGTGTTTGAAGAGTTTTTTATGACAATTTTTCATTACAAATTCCCGTCCTTTTTTTACGTTTTTATGTCCTGTTTATAACATTTTTTAATATAAGTTTTGCAATTTACCTTTGCTACTTATTTTAAGTCCAGTCCTTCCCCCCTACCAGAAAAAAGATTCGCTCGTTACAATTGCCTCGATTTAAAAACAATAATTTGAAACTTGCAATGTTAAAAGCACAAGGCGCGCTCAGGATTCTAATTAATTTCCGTTAATTTCCACGAAATGAAATTAAATTTAAAACGTAAAGTGTAATTGATAATCACATAATTTTCTATGTTTAGAAAACAAATTATCGTTCTAATTCCTTGACAATGAATATTTCACCGATGCACCGATGCTCTTCGGTGCTGAGGAGTTACAATTTTCTTGATGAAAATTTTGCATCGTGCAAAGGATTAACGTGCATGCGGAGGTATTAATTGTACACATAGCGAGTACCGTTTGGCGAAATACGCGAGTGCGATGTTAATGGAATTCGACCCGGACGAGGTGGTTTCGAGATTCTATCTACCAGAACAGGGAGAAAGGCAAGGAAATGCGAACCGCCGCGCGAAGGGAGCGAACGAACGAGAGAGAGAGAGAGAGAGAGAGAGAGAGCTCATGTAATTACGACGTGAAGACTCGGTGAGGCTGCTGCTGCAGTTTCGTACTTTGGTAAGGACGCTTCCGTGCCAGCAAGTGCAGGCACTCGTGCAGCCCCGAGGACACGAAACATCCTTTCTGGAGGTGCCTTCGGGTCTCGTTGAGCACGGGGGTCTCCTCTATTCCACGAAATACTCTTGCACACTTAATCGTGTCGCATCTTGTTCGCCGATACTCGCGGATGCGCGCGCAAAATCCAGTGTACTGACGTAAAAGTTCGCGTTAGTTCTCGGAGAATTAAACTAGCCCGAAGTCTTCTCTGCACTGATGCTTCTCTGCCATATCTTCCGAAGAAACGTTTAATAAGAAGGTCATGTAATAGCGACTAACTCTCTCTGGTACTGACGTGTATAATCAGACGCGAGATTTTATTTACGGTTCGCAGTTAGCTCGATAAGGGACATAGAATTGTCGTGATTAAACCAAACACGATGAAAGTAATTAACGCAATAGTCGTGTAAATGGAAAATGATACAATTACTCATTGTTTCTGAAATATTTTGCTTATGAATATTTATGAAAATATCAATTTCAATAATGAATAAAAGTGGGATTGTATTTTATTCAAGATGCTCTTGTCGGCAAGAATGTTATTAGATCATGTGATCATAGATATAAATTTGTCATAATTACATCACAATTCCGCGCCAAAAATCTACGTCCTGAAAATGAGACTGCAATCTTGTAGCTATCTATAAATTATTGCTAGAAATAATTCATTTACACAAAGTATACCTTCGAGAACCATCTAGATTCAATTAAATGTTAAATCGACATTTACCCCGATACCAAAATTTAATTTCAATGAGATTCTACAGCGTGGTACAAATCTCACGATAAATAATGTGGCAATTTCAGATCCGTGATTATCAAGCTGTAATGATGTTTTCAGCTTCATTCTCGCTCGTGACAGTTTCTTCTGGCGCTTCCATTACTAATTCTACCGATCATACTATACATACAGTCGACAATACTGGCGTCGGGATTTCACCCGGCGATGCGATGTCGTGAAAACATCGAGGAAACTCGTCGCGTAATATACGTTATTCACGCGCGACGTCGTCATTTATTAACAATTCGCTACGCTCGCGCGACGAGCACGATAACAGATTCCGCGCGCGTTTCGGGAGCACCGTGGTGCGAAATATTATCACGCGGTCGGTCGGTCGAACATCCTGACGTTCGATGATGACGACTTCAAAGGTGGAGGAACCGACGATTTCCGCTCGAGGGACGACGAATCTCCTCTCGCCCCCCTCTCGTTCCTTCCACTCCGTCCTTCCGCCCTACGCGACTGGGAATCCATGTGCATGGGAGATCCCGTAGGATCAGGGTCTCTGGCCGTCTTAACCGGCAACACGATGGATCCCCTCTTTGGCAAGCCCAGAAGGTTACCATGACGACCAACACGTGACGTAACCACCCACCACCGTGCCCGCTGAAACAAATGAAGGCACGTCCTTCTACCACCCCCGCAACCCCTGGCCACTGCCACCGCCACCGCCTGGTCTTTCTCCTCTTACACCTTCTGCCATCTCCCCCCCCCCTCTCTCTCTCTCTCTCTCTCTCTTCCTGTGCTTCCACCTTCTCAGATCACCACAGAAGAATGTAGTCCTGGGTAAGACGACATGTGATGGCGAAGAGAATGCGGAGAGGAATACGGGGGACAAACGTTGTTAGGCGAAATTGAAAGGATCGCGACCTGAGGGATATCCGATCTGATCCGCGGATATCGGAAAGAGAGAGACCATCGTTCCGATCGATAGTTTTGTGAAACTACGTAATGGACGTGTATTATGTATTCTAGATCTTCATTGGAGATGATAAAATAGCGTGAAAGATATGTTTCCGTTACGGACCGATGATTTGCTAAACCTGGTGATTTTACAACGCAAAGATATCGCATACGTTGGGTGAAAAATGTAACAGTTATTATATGGACAAAGTTACATGTACAATTAATTGTTTCAAAGAAGTTTGAAATATTTTTTCAAGAACCTGTATAACAAAAAAATATAATGTGCCAATATTATAACGTACTATAATTATTAGCTACATTATTGTTATTAATGATTGCTGAATATTACGATTACAACTTAATACTACTTTTCATTCTGTTTCATTTCATTACAATTTGTGCAGATGTAACTTCAAAAACTATAAGCATAATACATACTGAGAGAAAAGATTGCTTGATTGAAATAAATATGTCTTTAGTAGTATTAAAAAAAAACTATAATTTTATATTAGAGCAAAGTAATATTTATTTCAAACAAATAATATTTACTTGTTCAATATAAATAAGTTATTTGAATAGAGTGATATTAACATATCTAATTGAGCCAAGCAATCTTTTCTATCACTTTTCTTCGCGTATATTTGGATCTTTTTTTCAAATGTTTGGCGAACGAAAAACGCTCATGTCAAAAAAGAGGTACCTTATATATGACATGTAAAATCGTGTCTATCATTTCTTTCGGTATATCCACGAGACACGCTGTCTCATTCCCCTTTGATTTTGTTCTGCCCTTTCTGATTTTGCCTGGGTACATCTTCGCCATTTTCCCGGCGCGAAGCCGGGGAGGATTTGATTCCGTACTCCCAACACGCTCCGATTTTTACGAAGTCTTTTTACCGATTTTACCATTCCCTCTGTCTTTATCCTCCTTGCCCTCTCCCCACTTACCAGTTTCTTTCTGCAATCCGTCGGATCCAGGACGTTATCCTTCGGCGGGAATACGTAACGAGAGGACGCGCGAAAAGACAAACTTCGAATCAAGGTGCCCGAAGGGACGGAAGTCCTCGGGCCGACGAAGAGTAAAAGGGCGGAAAAATATTCCTGAATCTTCCGCCGAATCTACCAGCACCCACTAGGTTCAAATGATTTCCTCTCTGTCCATCTTTTATCGGTGGCCGCGATTTTTTGAAAGAAATTCTTGTAACATGACTTTTATAAAAGAAGATAAAAGAGCATGCGTGCACTTGTGTCTCTAGAATTTTTTGTAGACAGAAAATAGAAATATTATATTATTAATTACAGTTTTATGTAAAGATTTATCATTAAAATTTGTTATATATTAATTGTAGAAATTTTATACGCTGTTATTGCATACTAATTCTTCGCAAACATTTAGAATGCATTACTAAAATAATATGCTTTTACATAAAATTGTAATGACTCAGGAATGGTCTTATAATATGATACAATTTATTTTCTGTTTTATTTTGTAGTACATTGACATAGCACTACTTGCCATAGCTATTCAATATCATAAAAATCCTGTCTTTTTTTGTTATTTAGATCTTTATACTTAAGCATTAAAAAAAAACATTCTATTTTAAATCATTATTACTAATTGCCGTAAAACAGAAATACATCGCATATAAAGTTACAATTTCCTATTATAATTTCCAGCAAAAATATAGTATTCTTTTGTCGACATGCACAAGGTACCTCGCAAAAAATTCTGGCAGGCTTTAGCGTACAAACAGGGATAACTCAGGGCCGAGGAAAAGGGAGCAGAATTTTCGCATTAGCAGCAGCCTTTGATGAAATTCGCCCTTCGATTTCTTCCAGCCCATCGCTCTCCCCGTCTCGCGTGCACGCTCGCATGCGTGTGCGGCCTCTTATTCTTCTTTCTTCTTGAAGCAATATGACGCGTCGGAGGAACGTCTTGGCGCCGCGTGCACGTGACACACTCGAATACGCGCGATTTCCTTTCCTTCGGGGGTCAATTTCCCCCGCGAGTTACATTAAGAATCATGCGAGCCCACGGTTCTAGAATTCCGCTCAAATTTGATATAAAAAGTAGAGAACTAATTCTCGACAATAAAGAACGGTCTGTGACTTTGTGATTGCCTGTGTAACGCGCGAGAGGATAAAGTTCGTTTGGAAAACTTTCTTGTTATAGTCAATTCTGGTTGATTTCAGGGAAAAAGAAATAATTTTGTAAATATAAATGAGAATTGTATTTTTAACAACAGTTATAGCAATGTTTTAATATTATTGATGGAATGTAGAATACAATCTTTTTAATAATAATGAGAGACATTCGATCAAATTTATAAATAATTTAACATTTATGCAGTAAAATAAGAGAGAATCACTTAAATTTCTGCACAAAAAATTAAAATGGGTTGGCAATTATATTGTATGAAAATTGGTTAGAGTGTAAACAATAGACTAAAATTGAAGAATTCAGTGTGTCAATGTTAATTGGCTTTTGAGCTTATCAATAAATACAAATTAATCAAAATATAATTAGTCCTAAAGCCGAGATGTAAACGATCGAACGGGAACGAGAGTGAGACCTGAGGGAAATAAAGGGCGCCGATCATTTGTCCCGCGTGTCACGAGTCGAACCATTATCCCTTCAGATTGGTTATTTTCGGTAAATACCATTTTGAAAAGCCAATAATACTGTTCTCCATTGTACCAGCTTCGTTCTTCTGGTGACTGGGTTCTTCCTTCTCACTCCCGCTCGCGCGCGTTTTTCGCGATCGTCACGTTCGCTCGTCCTTTTCTCTACGGGGTGCCCCGACAACACAAACCGACAAAAGTAATCCCGAAAACGGCACAGGTGAGATGCAGCTTCCAGTGGGAAAAAAAAAGTGGGTCCGGGACTTACTGCGGAAAATGCAGTAGCGAGGGGAACCCCCAATTCAGATAACGGGTTAACCCCCTGTCTCTTTCGCGGGAAAAGAGAGATAGAAACAGGCGAGGGGTGTGTGAGAGAGAGAGAGAGAGAGAGAAAGGAGGAAAAGATATATCCAAACGTATACCTGCAATTTATCGCGCGTATCGGGAAATCTGAAGAGCAAGATAGAGGGACGGGCAGGTAGAATATGCGAAGGCCAATTTTCGAGTGGTGCCACCGAGGGTCCTACACGCACATGAGTTAGAAAAAAAAGGGTGTCGCTTCTGCTGTCGAACGAATCAGAAAGTCACACTTTACGAATACCTGCGATATCTCGCGTGAAATCCACCGCTTTCGAGATTTAAAGTATTAGGATTATTAGGAGTATTAGAGAAAGATTTTGTGTATGCGAATAAAATTAGGAAGAAAATTTACGATAAATTAAGATAATTTTAAATCGAAATGCAATTGTACTTTTCACGTATATTGTTGAATCTTATAAATGAAGTGACGTAAGATACGTATCAGCTAGAGCTCCGGGGGATCAATTTTACCACTTTTTCCAAGAACGGCGTATTCGATCGCTCATTTAAATGCTTAAACTTCATTTACCGAGGCTTCAACGTCAAGTTACAAGTCGACGTATCGCGGAAAGTTCCATAATAACGGCGGCGTAATAAACTTCGGCGTATAATCATGACAGGGAGTATGCATGAACTTGACGCATACTCTGGCGTGTACTCAATGGATTAACATACGCGTTGTATACTTTTTCATCGTGAATATGAAAACTGTATGATATATATTTTAGTGAAAAGAAAAATAAACCACAGTGATTCACAAAAAAAGTTACGTCACTTACGATAGAAATTACAGTTTTCCGTTTATTAAAGCTAAATATGCAACAGCTCTCTCTCTGATATACTCTCTTATTTCGACCACTATTATTTACTTGATAAAAATTAGATATTTTTAAGAACTAAACAAATTTCTTGACAAAACTGTGAAATCTCATAATCGTTTAAATATCTGAATGTATATTAATGATAAATAAAAATGGTTAACCATTAGCGATCAATGGAGATAACCATTAAAATAATCTCACATTACTTTAAAGAAACATTGAATTACATCAAATATTGTTGAAAGATCCTTTAAGGAAAAAGCAACAAAAGAACGAAGAACGCGAAAGAGCTGCATAAAATCCAAATGATGCTACTATAAAGAAAGAACGAGCGAAAGGAAGAAAATGAATGGTTGAGAGAGAGAGAGAGAGAGAGAGAGAGAGAGAGAGAGAGAGAAAGAGAGAGAGAGAGAGGGGGTGGAGGTAGGTAGAGTAGGAAGGCGAGTGCAAGTGAAGGTGCAAGCGTTGAAAG
This sequence comes from Monomorium pharaonis, assembly GCF_013373865.1. Lineage (NCBI taxonomy): Eukaryota > Metazoa > Arthropoda > Insecta > Hymenoptera > Formicidae > Monomorium > Monomorium pharaonis. The sequence goes on from NC_050469.1 coordinate 22,167,850, forward strand.
AACGAAAAAGAGGAGCCAAGGTGAACCTCCCTCGAGGCGTCGGCCTTGAACTACATTTTTAATTGCAACTTCCTCGCCCACCTCTCCTCGTTCCCCATCAGCATGCCGGCGAGCTCCTCCGGACGATAAGAACAAAAGAGAAACAGTTTTCTGTCGACGCCGCCGCAGACGCCTACCTCGTCACCCCCTCGAATCTCTTACACAGTCACCCCCTCCGCCGCGGCGTCCGCCTACCGTGCTCCCTCCCCCGCGTTAAGTCTCCCCGCGTATTCCTTCCCTCGCACGGGGGCCAACTTTTGCCCCCTACTTCGTCGCGAGGTGTCCCCCGCATCCCCCTCGTCCTTCTCGTACTACTGCGGCCTGTCTGCACGGCCCACCCCTTTTCTCCGTGCAACAAGTAGCGCGTTCATTTAAGACGTGTCGGCGTTCTTTTGTTCGTTTTAAAAAGCCAAAGCACCAGCAAAGTTCCGCTTTAAGGAGGCAAGACCGTTATCCCCACCGCGGACAAAGTTCAGGGGTGGTTGGCGGAAAATGCGGTAGCGTCTGTTCCGTTAGCTTCATGCCAACAGATACAGCTTACAGCTTACGTTCTCTGTCTTTTTATCCTCCTTACCAGCTCGTTATCCTTCGATCGTTTTCAGCAGTTGTGTAACATATTAATCGATCCTGTCGAAATTACACAAAAAATATCTACGATCTTGCATTTCCACACAATTCATTAAAATTACGTGGAAATTTACGGCGTGAGCTATCTGAAAAAAATATTTAATCGATCGTAATGTTCGTATTAGAAAGAAATGACTGTGAGAAAGATAAAGGGGATTAAAAGTGGGGCAGGTTGTATTCTCAGGAAGGGTATGTACCTCGGCATATGGCTGCCGCCGGTATCTGCCTAGTTAACGTTAGCTTATGCATCCGTGTTTCGATGTGCTTGGCGTGGAACGCTATACGATCGGAGACGGTCGTCTCCCAGCATCCCATTGAGCATCCATTCAATGGACCATCGCGCTTCGTTAACCAGTCTGTCGCATTTTTTTTTTTTACCTATCACCTATATAACCTTCCCGCGGAAGGTACAACCCTTTTTCTCGCAATTTGAATACATTGTACCCTCAGCCAACATACATATGTATATCCAACCGATACTCTTTCTCTCTCCCCGCTTCCCCTGTTCTCTCTTTCTCTCTCATGTTGAAGCGTTCTTTCCTGGGTTGCTCTATCTCTCTTCTCCTTCCCCGCGATTCACTCTCGCACACACATATCGCAGTTTCTACCTGGCTAACCCTACGGGGGGTTTTGTTGTAGCTTGACCGAGTTTTTCCTCCTTTCTTCCATTCTTTTTTTTTCTCGTCCCACCCCACTCTACGGCGCGCCGCCCCTTACAATGCGTCTGATTTTGATTTATATGACGCGACCGACAGCTCAAATCACCGAATCACTGACGAGAGAGAAAGAGAGAGAGGAGGAAAGGGGTATCGCGGGATGCGTGGAAATTATAAATTCATGTTTCCCGTGTGTGTATAATGTATACACGCATATGGGAATCTGAAGACCGCGCCAGCTCGTCTCCATGTTTCGAGGATCCCCTGCGCAATCCCATCCATCCCTTTCCCCGTTTCCGTCGCCTTTTATGTCACCCTTTTTGGTCCGGCGAATATGAAAACGATTTCGATGACGCGCGTCGCGCGGAAACGCCCGAGGTATTGTTCGTAGGAGCGTCCTCCGTCGATTGGAGCCACATAAATATTTCGACGGATGGATGAGCGGTTGGAGGAGTTCCGAGTGTTGCAACTGCAACCGTTTGGCTGAAAAAAAAAAAATGAGAAGTCAAGTAGAGATTCCAATCTATACCGAATTGTTATTGTTTTTTTTTTTTCAAGATACGTACTTTATCTCTAATTATGTCGTTTGCTATATTCACATTCAAGCTGTACGTCCGACTTTCTATTAATGAGAAAATTGCTGCGCGTTTCTTCATCTGCGGCAGGAATTACGTCGACGCGTCCTTCTCCCCTCACATTTCATTTCGCGCCCGCGAACATCCGCACTTCCACCGCAGACGTCACTCGAAAACCGGAGAGTACTCCCCTGATCCGCGCGTTATCGGGACACGCGACACGCGGAATCGCAATTCGGAATTAACCACGTACATAATTCCGCATGTCGCGTCGACCTATCCGACCTACCACCGGCCCGATTTGGCCCCATAAGCATCACGGGAAGCGTAATTCCATCCGCGTCTCCCCTTGATGTCGTCGGTCCCTGCCTCCGCCTGAAGACGCGGAGCCTGTGCCATCAATAACTGATATTCGTCTTCCGCTTAAAGACCCCGAGGTCCCGAAACCCTCGTGACACACATATGCATATATACGTTTACGCGCGCATCCTCACCTCTACGGGCAGACAGGCAACACATTACCGGCGTGTCGCTAATGGGAGCGGAAAGTTCTCCGAGCTACGAATCCGCCCGATAAAGGGTTAGCGGGAACGAAAGAGGCTGTCGATCTCTCTGTCTGTGGAGAAACAGTGAAAAAGACGGCGCGGTGGGACCGTGGTAGAAATTCGAGACACACCCTTTCGAAGACTTTTCACGCAACCCTTTGCCTCTCGCGACCCTCCCGCGGAGGATGCGCGTGGAAACGTGTATGCGATCTCCGGGTTCCCTCGTGTGTCACCCTCGTTGGCCTGAAAATTTCGTACGTGCCGCTACATCCGGTGGATGTTCCTTGAGAATTGCCTCATCTATAGATCGCACTTCAAAGGATCACCGGGAATGGATTACGAGACATCGAAAAATATTCCCGTGTAAATAAGCGACGGGAGCCGAGATCAGTTCAAGTGAGAATTCTCTGATGTCTTTGTAATTAATAGCTAAGGACCAACGAGACGCGTACGTTTTATATAAATGTGAATTAAAAACTCTAAATTTCAAGTTGCAATAGTCTTTTATTAACGCATTTCAAATATCAAATTGCTCGATTGTTGTTTGTAAAATAGCATAGCTACACTGAGAAAAAGATGTTGTTAATTTGATTAAATTTTTCAACTTGATTAAATTTCTTCACTCCAAGTATTTATGCATTTAACTTAAATACATGAAAGACTTGAACTTCAATTTAACTACACATTTATATATTTGACTGAAATACATAAATAGTTGAACTGAAGAAATTTAATTGAGTTGAAAAATTTAGTCAAATTAAACTTTTTTCTCAGTGTAGAGATCGTAATATTTTGAGACTCCTCGAGTGATCTTGCATGAATTAGATATATCTAATCATACGGATTTATATACCGTAATTTATATATATCAACAGAGATACGCGAACATTGAATTCAGAAGTCGCTGGGAACAATGAATGCCAGCAGGTTTCATTGCAAAGAACAAGCAGCTAGCTAGAATAACGTCTCTCGTCATCGCACAGAATCCGTGGCACAAAGTAGTTAGGAAAATATCTTACTTAAGAGAAAGTTCGTCGACCGACAAGGGAGGGAAAGGATGGATGCGGGCCGCGGTAACGGGGCGAGGATCGTTGCAAGCGACCCTGGCCCAGAAACAAAAGCGAGAAGAAGCTTCTGAATAATTCAACTACGCGGGAAATGAGGAAAGAGTTCGTTGAGAAGTTTCCGCGAAGAATTTTACACGCCCTCGTGCTTCTTTGATCGCCGTGTCCTTGAAAGTCAAAGAGGAAGTTACGGTTTAACCATTTGCCGTTTCGTTTGAGCCAATTAATTCTGCAAACAGATCGTCCGTTCATTTGTATAAGGTGTCGCCGGATCGCCGATAAGAAGCAGCTAGCACGCGGTGAAACTTCTTGGAGAAACGCAGTGACCACTTTGTAGCAGAATTTTACGTGACCATCTTGATTTTACTGATCTTACTGATTGTATCTCGTGTTAAATACGCACTCTAGGATCAACCTAATAAAATCGTCAGCATAGACAAGAAATTGAAAGGGTTGCGGCGTCATAAAGCTCACGCACGAGGGAAAGTTTCTGGTATGTCCGTTGAAAGAAAGATGTATGCGCCTAGTAGGAGGTATGAAAGACGGGCAGGTGACGCGGGTGCGACTCTATGAAGGCGAGGGGGAGAGGGAGCAGGCTACGATAAAAGCGTAAAACAAAGGGCTACGGGGACAAATTACGAATTTAAACGGCCGGCCTTTGTCTCTCGGTGTTTATTTCTTTGTTTTTGCACGAGCTGCATTGTTTTAGGCTAGACGGCGCGGAGGAGAGGAGAAACGGGGTAAAGCCTGGGCACCGGGGCTTTGTGGGTACCTCCGGCAGCTTTGTTATGCGCCTTACTGGCTTCTCGTCGCACAATCTCGCGACTTGCTCCCTCGCTCGCTGACCTGCTCGGTTCTTCCCTCCTGTTCCTTTTGTTCGCGTATGAGCGGCACCGACCAGCAAAAATAGCGGCGCGATTGGACCCCGGGAGATCAAACGACAATTTTGTCGCCCAGTCGTCAACAGTTCATTATAAATCACAAATCTTGCACTCTCTAAATTGCAATCGGTATATTGTCACTGAGTTGCAGTGGTGTACTTATATAGCTGTGATAATCAGTGAATACTCATCATTTGTTAGTGATTTTCATCTTAGATTTAGTGTATAATCACTGAAAGATTAATGTATTTCACTGATTGACAAGTTATTAGTATACCACTGAAAATTAGTGTATTTTTACTGATTAACTGATTACAATTTAAAGAATACATCGCCAAACAATAATGGAATAATGAAATAATGAAAATAATATTGAAATAGTTTAATATCCGTTATCATTGAAGGTTTAATTTAATTTAGTAAAACCTAATTGTAACCGAATCGGACGGATTTTGAATAATATTATGTTTATGATGAAACCGGCTTAGATATGTTGGATGAATGTGTAACCACATCTATTGTTATACTTCTTTTCAAACGCGAATTCTTAACAGTAATCCGATTTCTACTTTGATACCGTTCTGATTCGTCTCATCTCAACGTCTGACCTAACAATACGGAAGCAAATCGTACTTCTACTTCCTTCCTGTAATATTCACGTCATAAAATTTCGCAGCCCCACTGGTCCAATCTGATTGATAGCGGCGTACAGGATGCAGACGGGTTAATCTTAATACCGACGAATCGACTGGGTTGGACGGTTATTTCGAGCCGATTAATTAACGAGACTATTTGTCAGGCCGCCGACTCGAAGAATATAAATCTTTCAAGAGCGACGAGGCGGAGGGGGGGAGAAAGGGAAGGAACGATAAAACGGCTTTTGGAAACGAAAGCCGTGAGAAGAAGCCGAGGAAGATAGAGGGCAGGATGGAAAGGCGAGTGGAGACGGAGCTTGCAATTTAAACGTGCAAACGCGCGCCTTCGCGGTAAACTGACAACGAACGTGACGTCGTTCAAAGATTCACGAGGCTCCCCGGCAGCCTCGGAACCTCGCTTTTCTTGCGCGGTTGCCACTGGGACGAACGATAACGAATAACTCAACGACGTAAAATTCGGGCGACGGCGAAAGATGCCGAAAAGTCGAAAACCGAAGGCGAGGACGAAGACCCCGCGTCGAAGATGAAGAACGTTAACCTGGTAGAATCTGATAGAATCGAATGCTAAATGTAGGCGAGACGTTTGCAGATCCCGCAAACAGAGAAAAATTAATGCTACTTAAGAGGTTGCGAAGTGACTATATGAAATCGTTCCAGACTAAGTGGAACAGTATTATTAACTTTTCTACAATAAAACGATATGTATGTTTATTAAAAAAAATGAGAAGAAAACCGAATATCTACTGTGTAATTCGAGTTTCTGCTCATATAACATGTATATTTTAATATAAAGCTTTAAATTTGTGTAATGTCTTTATAGGTACACAAAAATATATTACAAAAGTATATTTACAATAATATTTTATATTGAGTACTTTTATGAGCTCCTGAATAAAATAAGGGAGACATGAGACTTATTGTTTCATCTAACGGTTTAAATAATCATTGTTTTTAATTTCTACTTTGGTCCTCGCAAAAATCTTCACGATAAATGCACAAACTTATTATCACTTTCCGATATTTTTGTTCGATAACGCGACGTTGATGTGACAATAGCGATGCGGTTTAAAGGAGTCGTTAAATATTAATAGTCGCTATATCTTAAGTGCGTACAGATGCCTCTAATTGGGCCGAATTCGCTAATTGCATTATATGTAACCGAAGCGAGCCGATTTATATCAAATTTCCTGGCTTCAAAATCCTCAGATTTTGTCTGATCCAATTTCCAGATGTTTTAATTAATATAGACGCAAATAGAATAGTACCGACACAAACGACAGTGCAATAATTAATTATCTGGCGACCAAATAATAATCATGTTTTTAAACACAATTGAATAATGAGGAATTGCATTAACTAGTATAGATTTTTCATGCCTCGACAAAGGAATTGTGGTACAATAAATTGCCCGGATGACCTGTTTCGACTCAACTCTTTGTTTTCGAGATTGAAAAAGCTTCTCTGCTAAAAAAAAAAGATTTAAAAGATCCAAATTTATTTTTAATGCTAGTAATAATTAAACATTATAATAATTATTGAGCCACATGAGCATTTATGATATTCCAAGTAAAAATTATAGCAATAAATAATTGTTTAGCATATTTTTAAAAGTAGTAAAGATCGTTATAATGTTTACATGTAAACAAAAGAAGAACTAGATTAGAGCATTTTTACGAGGATATATTTCAACAGAGGAAGATTATAATTTATTGCTGTGCCGCGAGTGAGAATGAAGAATTTCAGACAACACGGAACGGAATTACGTTACACGCTGGTCAGACTCGACCTTTTTCGGAGGTTGACGACGAGGACGAAAGAGCAGAGCGAGGACGAGGGCGCGAAGGGTGGGGTGCGGAGGGGGACGAAGGAAGGAAAGGGGAGGAAGAAGACGACGGTGACGGAGTGCAGAGGGGTGGTGTGCGACGGTCGGCGAGGACCACGAGATCAATATGTATGTTGGGGGATGTGGACCACGTGGGTCGGGGGTGGCCAGCAGCCCCCGGCTGCTGATTGGCCAGCGGCCACCCTAACGCCACGCCCACTCCCACACACGCTGTCTTAAGCTCCCCTCGTGCCACACAGCCACCCTGTACATCCACCGTGGCACCACCGCAGCCGGCGGGACAGGGAAGTGTCGAGGGGGGGGGGAGGGGGTACGGCCGCACAACGCCGGGCAAAGAGACTCTACCTACTACCCCCTAACACTGTTACCGAATTCGGTGGAATAGTCGAGAATTGAAAACTGCCTTAGCCCGCGCCGCGCGCCGCGGTCTCGCTAAGTTTTGCCGGTGTACTACGAAACTACCATCTCGTGCTGTTCCCCGTAATCCGATTAAATACGTTACGCCCGGTACGATCCACGCGGAGGAAATTGCTGGAGCGCGGCGGCGGAGCTCGGCGCGGACCCGGTAGGGCGGAACTGGGGTTTACCGGACGGCATACACGTCCCGGGTGTAATCGTCCACGAGTCATTTCGCAGAGCCGCGCGATAAAATTCACCACGCGCGCTTCCTCCCAACTGAAGTTATCTCGTCAATAAAGCGACCGTAGTAGGGCTCGACAATGAGCTACCTGAACCCTTGGCCCGTATCCCTCGCAAAGCATGAGCGACGCTTTCATGATAGTATTATTGAAAATTCTTTAACTTTGTTTGCGTTAAAACAAATCTTGATGCAACCGTAATTGAAGAAATTAAAAGACACAAATCTCTCTTGAAGGCATCCTGGTGTAGAAAGCTATTTAAATCTTAAATTTACTTTACTTTGATTTTGTGTATCCAATTTTTCTAAATATTCGCACAAGACAAGTAAGGGATTGTAAAATTTTATAGCTTTCTTTATTCTTTTTAATGTACAATATAATGCTACTTGCTTATTTGATTTCAACTATCTCCAATGTTGAGTATTAAATCGTAATTATCACAATAAAATATCTGTTGCATATTGATGAAGCTATTTTCTGTAAATAATCGACGGTTTATTAGAATTAAAAAGATTTCCTGAACGTTCTCATAATGATTATTAGGGAATCACAGAAGTGACATTATTATAATGAATGCATCGCGTTTCACAGAGACCCGCGAAAACAGGGATTGAATGGCGAAGTATTCAGTTAATCGACAAGGCAGTTCCGAGTGAGAAATTAATCAGCGGCGTTTTCATTCGTCGCCGACGTTGTCGCCGACAACGCAACTGCAATTGCCAGCTTGTTATTGGAAAGTTAGAGAGATGCCGAGCGATGCAATGGATTTAATTAGCCATATAGATCCGAATGCGGATGTGGGGCGATGAGGACGAGTAATGACGTTATCCGACCCTCGTGACGATCGTCGATAAACGAGAGCGTCATTCCCGTCTAATTCTCATTTGCTTGCCGTCTGCCTTCTGAAACGAAAGGAAGAAACCGGAAATTGTACGCTAGATGTGCACGAAAAACAACGCGATTATTCGCACGAAGCGTCGACACATGAAAGGGAATAAGCTTTGCATAAAACAGGCATTTGATCATATCTAAAGAATTGTCCAAAAATGGAGACATTTTTTAGAATATGCAATCGTGAAAAATACAAATTAAATTTGACGTGTTTATTGTTAACTTGTAAATTCAATGTAATTATTATAATAAAAATATCAAGATTGACCTACTTAAGAGAAGCATTAAAAAATTGCGACTAAATCTAACAAGAAAAGCTTCGGTATCTCGCGGACTTTGGAAAGTAAAATAAGTTCACAAAGTTTATTTTCTTCTTTGATACTTAAAAGATCAACTAATAATGTTTCTTTTTGTCTTCTATATTTATTTTTTTCTCCTGTCCGTAATTTGCTCGTAATTTGTTTTATAATCCTGCAAAACCTATTTACTTTTTAAAATTAATTATTTAAAATTTCTTGTTTAAAAAATAGAAAATAAAAAAGATTATTTGAAAAGATCAAAACATATCGAGTTGTTTCTTAAATACTTAGCATTTAATAAAATTCTCTGCGGGAAAATTAGCACCTATAGACTAGACCGTGAAGCTTCAGCTGTTCACTGTAATATCTATCACGCGCAATTATTCCAAACTTTGTAAAATCTTGTAACCTTTTGATGCATTGACACCTGACAGTTATTACTTATACGACATCAAACTGTTTATCTTGATATCGAAGTTTCTAAAATTCGCAAAATACATACTTGGATCTTCTCTTGTAAGTTCGTAACGAGATTTAATAGCATTATTTTAGCAGGCTATTAAATGATAAATACGCTACCAACATTGCACGGTCACGCTACCATGACGCCAGTGCCGGTGTTTTCCAGTTATTTCTGTGGACATTATTAATGTAACGATTGTTTGGAATATACAGTACAAGATTCACATTTCAGTTATCATATTAGTACGCTCATTTAAATTTTATTCCCTGTGGTTTAAATTTACGTTACTTGCAATAACAGTCTCTTCATGCCTTCGAAGAAATCATATTTTCCGGCGCTTACTTATTTTCTCGCATTCCAAACGGAACGATTATAAAGCGTCGTTTACACAAATCCGCGAAGCAATCTGTGTTTGCTTCCCCCTTCCTCCCCCCGCCTCTAGATCCAGCATCGTTAATACTTCTTTCCGTCGATAGCATTCGGAATCTAATTGCGCCAAGCGCATACCATATTTAAGCAGCAAATCAAAGAATACGATCGTGATGATGGGGGATCGTCGATTGGGTTTAATGCAGGCAGTGCGCGCAGCGCCGCATTCCTCGCTATGAATGCAATATCGTCGTCGACATCGTCCTCCTGGCAAAGGCATTCTTCGTTTAACGACAATTAGCTCGCGTATGTCTCCCGTAGGATTAACCGGGTACCTCATACCCGCGCTCGCTCGTTCGTTCGCGCGCGATATGTACGTCGCGTCACCGTTAGCTAATATCGCCGGGAACGCATTCGTTCTCGAGAACGGTCGTCGCAATTGCGGTCGCCCGATAAGTTCGCTAATTAGTCGATGAGGTGCCACTTAAACGCACGGAATTAATTATACCCCGTGCGCAGCGCCGACGCGCTTGAATGCACCGAATAAATCATTTATCCCTCTCGTCGGGACAGCCCCGCTATGCAATCGCGATCTGTAATCTTATGCGTCGCTTAATAATAATCCGTGATGCGCGTGATACATTTGTGATCAAGATTAATACAGAGTTAGAGCTCAAAACAATATGCGTCGCATCTCAAAGCATTACTTAAAATATAAAAATTGTAGATTGCTCTTATTACTTTTGAGTATCTGTGTAAAATTGTTCTAGCAATATAGTACAATTGTCCTATTTACTTAGAAGTTATTTAATTATTTTTATTTACTTTTGATTTTTTTTTATATAAAATCGCGTTTTGTAACATTGGTGAGAAAGTAACATTACGAATTAAATCTTTTTTTTATATACTAATATATGATAAAAATGTAATAATTGTTCATACAAAAGGGTAATTTAGTTACTCGTTTATTTATCTAAAACTGCAATAAAATGTGATCATTTTTGCATTATAAATTAAACTTTTATTTTGTTTTTTACAGTTGATGTTAAAGCTAAAACTCGAGCATTTATGATTAAAATTTATTGTTGTTGATTAAAAAAAAAGAAACTTGTAATTTTAAGATTTTAATAATTTTTAGCTGATATTGTGGAGCCAAAACATCGTCACATTTCTTATAATTTTACAAATTCGTTACGTATGTACGTACACATATTCTCGTTAGGTATCATTATATTTACGGGAAGATTTTGCTAAAGTATTTAAAAATCAAGCTAAATACAGATCTAAAAATAATTTTATGTTAAAATTTTCAGCAGCACTGCTTATTATGTTTGAGCGTTCTATTCAACTATTTTTATAGTGTAATAAAATTATTTCCAAATTTCTATAGCTAAAATTTTAGACGATTTGACAAATCCATTTTTTTTCATGCAAGAGTCAATGCTTTTAACATGTATGTGAAATCACAACTTTTTAATATGTCATGAAGCGCAGCGTATGGTAAGACTTTATGACTTCGCAACAAATGCACACCAAACACAGTTTACCCCGCTCAACGGGCACGGTGTAATTTGAATTTTCGCCGCGGGCAAGACGGGCTTAAGACAAACGAAACGGGGCCGCCGTCTTATCAAAGCGAAAGCGGCTGGCTGATACTGACGAGGCAATTTGTGCGCGTAGCGTAGCGGCTCGTGCAAACATATATGCTCGCGCGATGGTGCACAGCCGCCTTGCCTGCACGCTCCCAAGATTCGTTAAGGACTAGATGGAAACAGACCCCCATAGGTACACTTTGGCTTAAGCTGCATAATGGAAAACGACACTCCGGCGACTCCCGTAAGTCTTGAGGATTTGCGCACGAATGACGTAGGAACGACGTAGAAGGACGGCAGTTGAAATTAATTGTTGCATACAAGCCATTGCGTGCAACAATAATAATTGATTTCTTTTGCGCAGATAATTATTTCACAAGGCATTTGTGTTGATAATTACAAAAAATAGTTATGAAAACATTTGTTTTGTTTATTGTAACAACTCTTATCTTCATTTTATAATCGCTTGTGATATGTTCAAAATTTATTGTGCGATAAATATATTTTGTAATCAGTACAATGTATAAAAATTATTATTACAATTGCTGTACGTAACTTTGTTACATATTTATTTTATTTTACATTCTAGAAATAAAAGCAACCTGTCCGCAACAAAACTGCGACCTTCTGCGGCGTGCGGTAGCATGAAACTTTATGATAACGCAGTTTTCCTGCGGAAGAAGAGTTTAACGGGCAACTACTGACTTTACAGGGTAGACTAGATTGTAAAAGTTAAAATACTACTAGCCTATACTTCTTTTTTACAGGAAATAGCGGTAAAAGTTCAACTTGTCGCAAGCGTCTCAATAGGCAATTCTCCCATTCACTATTGCAAGAAAATGCAAAGATATGTTAACAATAAAATACATATTAATACTGCTCTCCGCGTGTTAAATATTACTGAACGGCCCCAGTAGAAACAGACTTCTTAAGAAAATATATAAACGTAAGATTTGTTGTCGGAAAATTTTATCTAATATTATTATTAGAAAGCCAGGCACGTTTAAATTATGAGTTTTTATTTCTTAAAATCTAGATTAGATTTTTATCAATCTTAATACGGTGTTATGTTTAGTTTTCAAGAAATGCCGCTTTAGGAGACCAATCGGATGCAAGATAAAAATAGAATGACAGAAAAGACATAAAACATCTTTATAAACATGTTTTAAATAGTCCTAGTTTTAATTTGATAAATATAATTTTAATTTAATGCAGCTTGAAGAATCTAAAGAGGTCAGGATATTGCCATCTTTTACGATTAAAAAATATTTTACGTGTGTGACACATGTGTGACACATGTGGAACATAATGTTGAATCAGTAAATTCTCGCAAGCGCGGAACGCGCACGCAATTAAGTCGTCATCGGCGGCGGGAATTCTTGGTCTTACCGAAGGCGAAGAAAACACGAAAGAAAAAAGAGGAAGACGTATGCAAAGCAGGGTTACGTAGTCTCAGTTGCGGCGCTTAACTGCGCCAAACTCTTCTCGTCGCGATGCCGCGGGGAACTACTACTACCATCACCACCACCACTACTAAGCTTTTCCCGCTCCCTCCCCCGCCTTTGCGTACTCACGTGCACGCTTCACGACGCTTTCATTCATAATTAGAGAAAAAACAGAGGAGTAGCGAGAAAGAGCGCACCGTTTCGGAAGGAAGCGTGGAAAGAAGAGGGAAACGCGAGAACGAGCGAGAGAGAGAGAGAGACGAACGAAAGGAGCACGAGCGAGAAAAGCGCGGGTACGGTTCGCGTAGTGGAAAGAAAGAGTCAATGAAGAAAGTGGCGAAGGAGGGCGGGGGGTTAGGGGGTGGCAGGGACCGGTTGCTCAATGAATAAGAGAGTAAGAGCGCGAGGATGCCGGCGGATAAGGATAGTGGAACTAAATGGTGGTAGGCGAGGTAGAGGGTGAGCTGAGACGCGGCGAATCTTAAAGACTTTCGCCGTTCTGTTAATTTTCTTCTCAAAGTGGGTTAAATTATTTTACGACTTCCAACGCGAGTTTCTCGCCACGGGCGGCTTCTCTCTTTCTCTCGCTCTTTCATTCCCCCTTATTCTTCTCTTTCTCGCCCTTTCTCATTCTTTCATCGGTGCCAACACGCGGCGCCGACGTCACGTGCACTTAGCGAGGCTTATTTTCTCGTTGGATCTAACGTTTTCTCTCACCGCGAATTCATGTTCCCACTTTCTTTCATTGTTCCCGCGAATGCGAATGCGAATTCCGCGACGTGCAGAAACTTTTTCATTGGATTTGCATTCACCACTGTAACTTGTTGGTCACTTTTACTTCTAGATTATGGTGAACGCTATTCAGATTTTTGATATCTGTCCCAGAAGAACAGTTTTAGAATTTTATGTCTATTTGCTACTTATTCGTGTTAAGCTTTCTATTTGTTTCTTCGAATAAAATGTACAATTCACATCAAATGTTAAATATTTAAAAGTTATACAAAGTATAAATAAAAGCGCAACGTAATATTTATAAAAAATTAATGGAACGTTATTCTTATGCAAAAAAATTATATAATTACAGAATTAAAATAATATTAAATATAATATTAACAATGTGGTTACGTAAACAAAATTTTTTTACAAGCAATTTATCCGAAATTCACTTAACGCTGCATCATAAAGTGTCGCGTCAATAAGTAAACTCCCCCGCAACGCCTAAGTAATAAAAAAGATCTCCCAGTCGGTTAACCGGGATCCTGAGCGAGAATCTTTAAAACACGCGGCTTTAAGCTCTACACGCTTAACGAGCGAAATTAGGTGACGAGAGTTGATAGTGAAGCCGTAGAGATTTTCTCGGGAAAGTGCACGCCACTTCCGCCGACTTCCGTTTTAAATAAATTCACCGCCGTAGCCGGCCTGATATTTCCGACGAGAGAAAACTTAGCCGCCGCTGAGAACTTTATAAAGTTTCTCCATTTACTCGTGCAAAAAGGAACAAAGTGGCGCCAGCAAACAGAATCATGCTTCAAAACGTAGTCTTCGACCTTCAACACCTTTCTCGCGCGTAAACGATGCGATCATTTCCCGCCAGTATTCCGGACTCTTTATTTGCGTCCAAATATACGAGCGAAACTATTACGTGCAAAGAGATTTTTTATTCAACACATTTGTCGATCCTTTTATCTTATATTCTAAACTTACAGATCTTCGTAAAAATAATAATTATTGTACACAATAATATCACAAAGAATTTATCTCGAACTCTCAAACGTTCGGATTACTACTTGTCTGATCTCATCTATTTTATCTACTTATGTCATTTGTTACACCTTTTATCAGTTGTAATTTATTTGAATATTAACAACAGGACAAAAATGATTTTGCCTAAATAGTTATAAACATATTATGAATTGTATCATTATATTTCAATGTTTTGTTTTTAAAAATTCATCGACTATTTAATTCTAAATTTGAGGATGTAGAAATCAGAGGTTATCATGAACGGCTATCAAGAGAGCTTTCTTCCGAACGAATTTTTTTCTCTCGGAGAGGGTTGTTGGAAGTATGAGCAAATCAACGTGGACAGTGGCGAAAAAAAGCGCGCACATATACGTACACAGGCATGTATGCATGCATTCACACGCACACGTGCGGGGGGGATCGGTCGAGGCCCCCGCGCCGGCCAATGGCGTTTCACCCCCGTACCAAGGGTGGGTCGCCATAGCAACCCCTCGCCATGCCACATATACGCGCGCGTAGAGTCACGTATACATGTATACGTGCGCCTCTCGCGTTGGGCGCTTTCGTGAGTGAGTCGAGGGATAGGGGGAGGACGACGAAGGAAGAGAGTACTATGGGGGAGGATGAGGACGGCCACGGGCGGAAGAGGGGGGAGGGGGATACCTCTTCCACCCTTGGACAAGCCCAATCGATCGAGGTGTGCTTCGGCCGGACGAAACTCACCCTCTGTCGGCCCGCCTCCCCCGATCTACCGTTACCATCCCAACTTCCACCCTACATCCTCCTTTCCCCTCATCCATCCTTCGAAGCGGTGGTGCCTGTTATTTGAATGAGGGGCTGCCGACGGTGGTCGGGGGTTGAATGTGACAGAGTGCCACCCCCGAGGGCCTCTCCCGTCGTCCGTGGAAAGTGCGGCGAGCGAGTCCCATCTCTTCTCTTTTCTCTCTCTCTCTCTCTCTCTCTCTCTCTCTCTCTCTCTCTCTCTCTCTCTCTCTCTCTCTCTCTCTCTCTCTCTCTCTCTCTCTCTCTCTCTCTCTACTCTCTTCCTTCTATCTCCTGTCAGTCTTGTTCTCTTGTGCTCTTTCTCTCTCTCTCTCTCTCTCTCACTATCTTCTTCTCTCTTCCTTTTCATTCGCCCTCTCATTCTCTCCTCCGATTCTCCACCTCCCTTGTCCCCTACACCTGACGCTGCCATCTCCCGTTCGAGCGTGGGACGGCTCGCGCGGAGGCTACGGGGGGAGGGGGCCCGGCGAGGGTGGCGTGGACAGAAATCAATATAAGACGGGCCTCCACGTACTCCATCCCTCTCCTATGTAGTCCTTGCTCTCGCCCTCTCTGCCCTCTCTCACCCTCTCATCCTCTCTCGTACTCTAGCTCTAACCCCCCCGGCTCTACCCTCCCCCTTTTCCACCCTCTCTTACCTCTTCAACCCAACATTCCTCATCCTCTCTACCGCACCATGTTCCCTCGAGGGTGGACTAGCACACATACACATGCACATACACACGCACACATGCATAAACATACGGCTGTACGTGTACGGCGAATACCAACGCGCCGGCAAACCAAGCATTTCTGTACAGGGTGTGTTTCGCTATGCAACGGGTGACCCACGAGTGCTGCTGGTGCCAGTGGCATGGGATAAAGTTGTTTACTAGGTAAAACTGATAACGATGAATTTATGTAAAGCAGCAATACCTTTGCATTACGTTATATTTAGTTTATTTTTTATCAAAAAATTTACGTCCTAACATTCCCATCGCATTATTTAGTATATGAAACCTTTATCATAGATTACTTTCGATCATAGATTCTAAATCGATTTTTTATTTATTTCGATCGAAACGTTTATTAATTTCAGTTAATTCTAATTTTGAAGATTATGTTTCGAAGTATTTATTTTTTAAACGTATCTCAATCCTTATCTTTTGTACGATACTATATATCTTTGCTTCTTATAAATATGATAACATAATAATGGCATAAAAATCGTATAAAAATCGGTACTAAATGTAAATGACTCCAACGATGTTATCTATCCCTAGCTGTTCCAGTAAAAGTAGAAAACCGATAAGTCCTAAGGCGACACGAATTTCCGTAAGGGATCTGACCGAGCGACACTTTGCGGACACCCGTTTCGTCGCGGTATATAGGATCGATAGAAGGACAGCAAACGTGTGGGGAGAGTGGAGTTCGTATCCTGCGGATAAGGGAACGGCATCCATAAATTACGACGCAACTCTGCAGGGTAAAAGTCCTGTACGAGAGGCCTCCTATATACGGCTGAGGTCCCTTCCACCCACCTCCCTCCTGCCCCTCACCACCGTCTTGGCTCTTATTTCCACCCTTGGCATCCGACACTCAGCCCACGGTCGTCCTTTGCCGGAGACAACCCTCCTCTCCGGTCTCCAGGCCCCAGGGAGGGCTAAGGGTAGGCGTGCTACGGAACTATAAATTTTATCGTTAAGTTGTTTAGACCCCGTGGTCCGCAAACTGCTCGAGTCGTTCTACGTTATCCCCCTTTGAGTCCCTTTGGTCTCCCTCCCCCCTCCCCCACCGGTCTCCTTTCTGCCCGCACCCCTTCGTCTTCCTACCTTCTTGCGCCGGGAGTTGATTCCGAAGACTCACTTTCTACCAATTTCTCTGCTCTCAGCCTCCGATCCCGCGGGGTCCACCGATACTTCAGCCATGTATACGCTCGATGGGTCGCGCGACTGAAACGACTGAGCGAAATCGTATCTTTCCTGGAAGCGCCATTCTATCGGCAGGAAGCTCCTCGACGATCGCGATGATCGAATTCCTTTTGCGCGCGATGTCGGTCCCTTGGAAAGGCACTACTCTCGCTCTGGAAAGAAGCAGCAGTAGCCTCTCATCTGATCGTGCTCGACACAAAATTTATCTGTATTATTAAATTAACACAAAACAAAATATATTTTAGAATTTTACGTGCAATTTTTTCCAGAAATATTTGACGCTTTAATGGCCCACTTTGTAAAAGAGAATGAATTTATAAGAATAATATTATTTTTATTGCGATTTATAAAATAAATACACCTTTTTCTATGATTTTGGACTTATTTTAACATAAATGTTAATTATTTCGATATATATATATACACCGAAAAAATAGTTGCGCTAACAATAACATCACTATAATTTATAGTCATTTTTGGACTCTACCAAATTTTTATATTTATAGTTATTCAAATTATAATTTTTTTAAACTATATTAAAGTTTTTATATTTATAATATTGGTTTATACAACTTATGATATGGTTGTCATAACCAAAATGGAGATTTAAATATAGTAAATTGTACCATAAAACAATCACACTATAAATATATGGCTACTATTACCAATAGTAATAAATATAATAAAAATCATATTTCTGGTTACAAATATTTTACTGTATAATTTTAATTGAAAATATCACAAATTTTTTTCTCAGTACATGTGCTCAGCTTATTTAAAGGTGCTTTAAATATCATAGGAGTATCGCATTATATCTGTGTGAACAAGTTCAAATCTAAAATTTAAACTCACTCCGTGACATTTTTTTTAAAGACTTTTTCAGTTACAGTTCGGTAAACTGAAACGTTGCACTTTTAATGGATAACATGAAAATCTCTCGCTATCGTCGCTTTTTGTACAGGCTAGGGGCAGATTTTCTTCGAAAGAGACGCTCCGTAAAACGCGCGAGATCCCCGGATGAGTGGAAATATTCCATGTGCCATGCGGGGACAGAAAGAAACAAAGACGCCCGCGTCGTCGTCGGGGGGTTATCACGTAGATGTATAAGGGAACGAGAGCGGACATGGGGGTGACGGTGGTGGGATGTCGAAGTCTACCGAACAGCCAGAGGGTGGAAGGAGAGGGTGAGTTCGATTCCGCGAAAACTGTACGTTTTTCTCGCCGATAGAATGGCCGAGACGTCACCTGAATACATTATGTGTTTTCCACCCCTGGGGCTAGGATATTGAAATTTTTAATATCGAGGGCTGGCGACTGGGAAAGAGGTGGAGAGTGAGGGGGAGGACGGACGGAGCCAAACGTCTATGGCTTTGCAAGACATCCCTTGTGTAACCACCCTCCCACGGCGATCCCTTATTTTGCTGTCGATATAGCTGGCTACCGATATATTTTTATATACGAGAGCAAGTGTGTATATGTGTATGCCCACTTGAGCGTGCGAGTACCGACGTCGCTACTTGCACGTTTTATTGCATTATCGTCGGCTGTCTCTTGTGGATGCTGCGAACGGGAGACTGAAATGGCAGAATAACAAAATATTCGTTTAACGAAATATTCTTTTTTAATGAAAGTATTCATAAATTTAATTTTAAATTGTGAATTCGAATAGACATAGTCTACTAAAAAAATCTTATAATATTTATTTAATTTTAATTTTTTTAATAAAAAAGTGCAAGTGATTAAAGCTGTCACAAAGAAACTGATTTATGCAAAATTGAAATAACGTCACCTCAAAGATTTCGACACTTATCCCCGATAAGCAATCTTCTTAAAATATAAAGCAGATTGTGAGCGTAGTGAAAGTCGCCACAAGAAAACTGTATTAGCTTGAAAAACTAGACTAACAGAGTGTCGTCAGTGAGACTCGCCGTAAGAAAAAAAGGCAACCTTTGCCGACCGCGATCAACGGTTCTCCACGTGCCGCTTTGAAAAGAATCCACGGTCGATCCAGTTTCGTCGAAAATGACGCAGGTGCCCGTCCGTCCACATACTCAACGCCGCCATCTGATCCCGACAAGATCGTTGAAAACGTTAGTGCGTTTCACGATGACCTACATCTCGACCGTCCGTGTCGTCCTCCGATTGTCCGGGTTGTCTACCTGGACGATCCGCGCCCGGTGGACACTCCGATAATTTGGACTTCCCGGACCGGTACGCGACGCGACCCTGGATCCATCACACTCGGCTCGGACCGGAGCCGTCGAAATGGGCCGGGCGCGTGCTAGCAACCCTTTCCGCGCGAAATTTCGGGGCGCGACCGGGTTGCCCCGCGTCGGATCATCCCTTGACCCTGGGCGTGCGGCCCAGCCTCGGGCCCCTTCGGTGGTCAAAACAGGCGGAAACATGGCCTGACCCTCGTATATCACGAGTCGCCAGCGGATTTTACCTCCGCTGGGCGTTGACCAATTAAAAGGAAATTCGTTTTCACGGCGATCGCAGTTGATTTTTCTGATGTCCTTACCATTCTTTTGTTATTTACAAGTTACTTGTAGCATAACAGCAGATAATTTAAACAGATAAAGAATTATTTATCAAATAAATGGTTTACATTAATGTGAAAATAATAAAAAAAATTATATAATAATTAGAATACTTGTAAAATAATATTAACTTTATTTTACGACAATTTTGTAAAATATATTAATTTAGAACGTAAAATATATATAATATAAAAATTATTCTGAAGTATTTATCTTGGAATATTTGTAAGTTTTCATGGACATATTTATATATATTGTAGATAATATTTGATTAGTTTCTCGTCATACTATATTTTACTTCATTTTCTTCATGTTCTCGACGCAATATGGTGTTTTACCGGGAGTATGTACGAAATAAAATTTACATACCTTTGCAAATACAATGTTATATTTATACAAAACGGAGTTTCTCTTTAGTCATTGCATCATGAATATCAGACTGTTCCTTTTAACTTACACGACGGCGTATTAACTTTTCGGTACCGCTAAAACACGGTTGCCTGATGTAAACATGGCGCAAGTCATTACAGCATCACGAAATGGAGGAGATCCTAGAATTAATATAGCAGGCCAGACATATTCGGAGAGAATAGACGCGAAAATTGACGCGCGCAAAATGTATCGTTAGCTAAGTTACGCGTCTTTATATCCTTACATAGTGAAGAATAAAAGAAAATAAAGAACTCGCAACTTTTCGCACGGCGCACGGCGTGCGAAAAGTTGCGAGATCTTTACTATATCTAATACTAAAAAGGCCGAATAAATTCATGCACTGCTTTTTACCCCGCCGTACGTCTACACGGTGGCGGATGATTTTATTCAGCAGTAGTGCCCCAGCCAACCGGGGGTACGATGTTGACGACGACGTTGCCCGGGTTGTGGCGTTCGTGCTCTCGTTACAGCGCCTCTACTCTGCGAGATTCAATATTCTAACCAAAATCCCCGGGGCAACGGAAGGAGGGGGGCCGGGGATAAGGGCGGTCTCTGTAAGGAAACTGGCGAGGGGGTGAAGCGGTGGTGGTTCGCAGAGGGGGTGTACGGGGCAAAACTTTCCAGGCGTGCAGCCACGGGAACGCTGGCTCGAACATGCAGCCGCGAACGTGAACGGGAGGCGCATTCGGGACTAAAGTTTCCCGAGTAAGAGCGACGTCGCCGATGCAGCGATGTCGCCCCCTTCCCCTTCCGCTCCTCCGTCCTCCTCGTTGACGGTAAACTCGCGCGGTCCACACACGAGTGCTCCACGGGGAGGAGCGAGGAATGGCTTCACGAGCGAGTTACTTGACGGACTCGACGTCACTGCGTCGTACAGCTACCGCCAGGAATTCGGGCCGAGGGAGATGAGAAATGTTCAGATCCTTCCTCCCCAGAGTACTCGAGATAACGGCGGACGTGACAATCGGACGTCATGGGTCGAAGATTTGTCCCGTAGTTCATCTCGGCCAACATTTTTGTTGAAAAAGTAGACGTTCTACGCGCCTTCAATCTTCAATTCCGGTTTTTAATTCTGATGGTCCCGAAAATAATTCTTATTTATTTAAGAATCATGTCATTCGTTTTACGGGAAGTTTCGTTGATAGAATGTCCCATTACATCTCTTCTGTGGGAGAGAAAAAATCTCGTCGACCGAACGTTTCGAGTTAAGAAAATTGGCAATTATTTCGATGTAAAGCCGTCGGTGGTTCAATACAGATCAGAAGGCTTTCAAGGAACTGATTGAAATCGTTGTCGACTCTTGCGAGCGCGCGCACATGTTTCGCACGTTTAATTTCGTTCACGCCGCCCTCAACGTACGCTACAAAACGAGTCTCGCGAAATTCACCGCTCGACGACAATCACAAATACATCCGCAAAGTGCAAAATCTCATTTAATAGCTCCAGCTGGAGCTTGCGTATTGAATTAGCTGGGTTCGCGCGATGAACATGCAAATAGATTGGCGCGTATATTCGACGATTTCTCAAACATACGCAATATTTTTTGCGTCAAGAAAAACCCGGGGCTAAAGTACGACGAGAGCTCTTCTTTTCCGAGAGTTTCCTCTTCCCTTTACATATTTCTCCATTTCTATGGCATATGCGTAGCACGCGTATCGATATATACTACTTCTCGAATTCATCCTCATCGAGCAATCGAAATCATTGGTTCTATCGGCGAAAATAAGAGTGCAATGCGATGGCTTCAAATATAGAAAATGTCTCCTATCTTTATCATTTTGCGCATTTTCGGAATTCGCGGACTGTCAGGCTGTAAGTAGAATGAAGCTAACCGCAAAAATATGCTGATAATATTTCGTCAATTACGCCACTAATTACGCAGCTATAAATGTTCATCTTTTACTATTGAACTTTTTAATGTTATTAATATTTTTATTAAAAATAAGATCTTTTTTATTCCGCGTAATTCTTTTTAAATATATTTTTGACTGAATGTAATTGTATATTTTTTAGCTATTCAACGACGAAGTCATTCTTTTTTAATAAGATACTTAGCTGCAGAAAGGTGAAAATAACGACGAAAGCATATAAAATATTATGTCCTTTTTTTAACCGACCATACTTGTCATATTAATATTCTTCTGTCATTTTTTTTCCATTCCCTCTGACAGTTATTTCGCTCAATTCTCCTCAAGTCGGGGTACTCAGTCGAGCTTGCCGATCGTGTCGACGTAAACAAGGAAGGCAGAATGATTTTGCAAGGGAGTGGTGTACACTTTACCACCGACTGTACACCACCTCGGAAGTACATATAGAGCCTTCTCGCTGTACAGAAGGAAAGGCCCGGGGCTATGGCTTCCCATCTTACTCCGGTCTTGTCCTCTCTTTTTCTCCCCATTTCGCCCTCCGGCGACTACCCCTCCTCCTCCTTCTCCTCTCCTTCTCATCTCTTCACCGTCAGCCTCCCCTTCCGTCTGGTTATGCGTGCATGCTACGCGAGATATGGATAACAAAATGCACCGGTGATGGTGCACGCTCGTCCGTTACAGGGCGCCGTAAACTTTTGATGCGAGGCACTCGACGACGGAGATCCCCCACGTGACCTCGTTTCTTTAACGCTGTCTGATGCGACGTAGGGCGGCTCTTTGAGCATCCTGCAGGGGGGCCTGGCGGCGAGATATTGGTAGGAGGTATCAAGATTCGGACGCATTGTGCCAAGTTAAAAGTTATTTCAGATATGCAGAGTTGCGAGATCTGCAATAACGATTTCTATATGTAGTCTATTTACTTTGACTTGAGATCAATTCTTATGTAAATCTAAAATTTATTTACAATTTATTCCACTCGCCTTACGATGATGTTTGTTGATAAATAATATAAGGAAAGATATAAGTGTAAAGAAAGTAGGACCGTAAAAACAAGAAAGGGGACGCATAATTTGATAGCCGATAACTCCGAACACATATAGATGTCTTGATTCTTGCAAAATTTGACCCAAAAAGTTGAGACGAATCTCTTTTGTTTTTCGCGCGGTTCCCGAAATGTCAAAAAATCGAACTAACATCAAGAAATTTTACTGTTTAATACTAAAGTTAGTTACGCGCTAAAAATAAAATAACTTACAGCAAAAATATTTCTCTTTCAAACATTTTTTTGTCGAATCTCGAAATAAAACATGAATAAACCGAAAGGGTGAAGGCTGTTCCTGGTCGGTATTCTAGTCGCAATAGAACGATACGTGACGCTATTGCGCGTCAGGAGCAAAGCGAGAAATCCGTCGGTTATCCGACAGGGCAATATAGGGAGGGAAACACCCTTGGCGCGCCGGATTTAACGTTTAGCGCGACTCTAATGAGGTGCGTCCGCGCACTCTCGTTGTAACCCCCGTATTTTTGCGTCAGGTAAACGCGCCCGATTTTTAATGGGCCACACGGCTCTCTCGCGCGCTCTCCTTTTTTTTTTCCAATCTCTCCGCTGCCGCGCGACCCCGCAACCCTTTCCGTCTCTTACCTGAGGACGTCCTAGGTAGACAGGCAGATAACCCGCGGACCGGGGGCCCCCAAGGGGTGAAAGCCGCACCGCGCCGAAAAGTGTCCGCGCGCCACACCGTAGAGATTGAAATTCAAATGAGACCGCGAGGATATTCTAATTCCGTGCGGCAACCCCTTTTTGCATATCGGGACCCACGCAGCTGCCATCGGGGACCCAAATTATATACATCGCCTTTCCCATTCTCTCGTTGCCGCCTTTTTCTCAGTTTCCCTTTCTCTTTCCCTCTCCGCTCGCTGTAGCTCGCCCTCTCCGTTTTCCTCATTTGCCGAGCGCACGTTTTTTCGGCGCTGCATTTGCGTGCGATCAACAACAATCGAGATTCGATAATGAAATTCAAATTCGTCGATGTATCCAAGGGTTACTTGAACCCAGATTAAGCCCGGGATGCCGTAAATTCACGAATTATACCATGAGTTAATACCGTTACTTAATGTTGCGAGTGGTGTCGCGATCTTTACTTCTAAAAGCCTCAATAAAGTAAGATCAGAACTTTATCTCACTACGTTGCAATAGCTGAAGAGTAAATCTATTTTCTGCAAGTGAATCTTAATAATTTTATACAAAAATGTATAAACAAAATAACAAATGGAAACATTACTAAAGTTTTATTTAAAATAAATAAGAATAAAATAGAAGAAAACAGATAATTGCACAGAAATTTTCCAGATTTGACATGAAAATGATTGTAAGTGTCAAAGATAAAAATCTTGACGTAAGCTACATTTTTATCTCTGTTTAAATTATACAAGTATATAAGGTTAATATTTTCTGCATTTATTTTGTACATATACTTTTTACAAATGTAGAAACATACACTTTCCTTTGCAACACTATTAATATAAAATATTTTATGATGTAAAATAATTTTACTTTTAATTTAAAAGCGTCCTGTTTCGACAAATTTTTTTACAGACATTTTTATCTTGCTTACCTCCTGTCTCTGTTGCTTTATCCGCTTTTTCTCTTTTATTTTTCGTTCTTTCGCACGCAATTTTAATGATGCTATCCGCGACAATCGACAAACGACACAGTATGTAAATCTAGTGACGTACCTAGGTACCTAGGATCGAGATTTACCGGTTACTTCACAAGAATTCGATCGATTTTGCGTACTGACAAAAATGGAAAAGGGAAATAGCAAGTGCGAAATGGTATAAAACTGTGATAGCGTCACGATTGAAATAGAAAACAAAATATTACTCGATGTACTATGTTGTTTAATAGATTGAAAAGATTCATGCATTTAAAATATATTTATCTACGACCCTAATTTATCTAATTCAGACACATTGCTTTTTTTATGAATTTTCTAAATTGTATTGATGAAGAAGGAAATGGGGCGTTTAATTGTGTGAACGCAGTTAAATACAATTAAGTATAATTTAAAGATAACGGTGTTTCCGCCAGCAGAAATTCTTGCCAGAATATATTCTTGCGAAGATACCGGCGCCCTCATGGAAATCGACTTTTGTCCTGTCGGAAGTAATGACCGTACGCTGGAGAGGGAAGTCCATTTCCGGCCGGACTGGAGCGATCTTCGGACGGACAGGCACGGAGGAAGAAACGTCGAAAGATGAAATCTCTTCTCTCGGCGTTACTTTGAAACGCCGGTCGTTACTCCTGAATAATATGATGTCGGAAAAACGCTTTGTTTAGTATCTCGTCGCGAGCCCGGGAAGATTTATGATTGTGACGAGAACTTGCCTCGATAGAGTATACAGTCGCGCTTTTAAAATGACGGCGGGTGTTTGCCGCGTCGTTATATCAGACTGTGAAAATTACAGAAAGAAGTGAGTCTCGTCTGTCGCTACAAAATAAAGCCGAGAAAAGGAGCAAGCATATTATTTCTTGTTATTTCATACAAATGTTAAATGTATTTGTTGTGTGTGTGACTTGATAATTAAATAAGTACGTATAAAGAATAATTGAAGGATGAGGACTAATATTTGTTTATGAATATTGGCATACTTACAAAAATTGTTACAATTAAAATAATTGAATAGACACTCTTAAATATATCTTTTTTGTGTTAAAGTATCAGAGAAAATTACATTAGTGAAATTTTTAAATATATTTTCTTTATTAAAAATGGCATGATCGATGACTGATAACCGAAAGTGAAAGAATTGCGAAAGTTACCAAATAAACGATTGTAGCGCAAAACGAGAACGGTAACGCGTATCGAGAGAAAAACTGGAAAGGGACTAAGAAGGAGACTACTACTTTGCATAATCAAATCCCACGACAATGTACCAGAATGCGAAGTGTACCCCTTATAGCACCGAGAGGGTGAAACCTCGCCGCGAACGCGCGAGGCCTCCGAAAAATGCAGTTCGCCCTTCTACAATTGCTACATGGACCGACGGACCCAGCGCGGTCATAAGAGGGATTCTTCACGGGGTGCCGCTGGCGCAACCACCCCTCGCAGCGGAATTCCGGGAATAAACCGGAAACACCCACCCATTCTACGCGCGCGAGGATCCCATGAATCCTCGCGGCGATGAGCGTAGGGGTAACTCGGGGTAGCCTCCGGCGCAATCAAAATGGAGCTCTCGTACATTGACTGTGCAACATATTCAGACTACTCGCGGAGGTATTCGTAAATAACGGTCTCGGCGTGAGGCTAAAAATCGGCATTAAAAGTTGTGCGAATATAGCTACTGCAGAATAGAATTGCTGTTTCACGTAAATAAATTGTTTGAACTTTAAAGACTATAAAAACCACGCGTTTTGATTAAAATTAAAGCAATTTAAGATTCAAATTGCCAATGTTAGATAATGAGAATGTAATAGTAATATCTAGTACAGAAGTTGCTTTTCATAACAGTTTCTTGCATACGTTCCTAACATTATTTTCGAGTATATTATTATAATATGTTTATTACATGAATATTTACATCAATAGACTGTCTTATTGATTTTTGTTTAAAAAGTGTCTATTTTTTTAGTTAAAATTTGCATTTATACAAGTTAGAAATTGAATTTTTATCAACAATTAATTAATTTTTATAAAATTGGTAATAAAATTATACGCGTATTCTATGCGCTTGCACAATTAAATGTAGGAATATTATTAACGATAGGAATATTATTGCAATAACTATTAATTTAAATCTTTAATTAACAAGACAACTTGAACTTACACCCTCTTTGAGAGAAAACTTCCCACTCAACCATGATGTGAAATGTAACCCCACGAAATATTTGGCGTATTTGGAAAACAGCGGCGGATGCTTCGACAGCGAGAAAAAAAAGCCCCACGGAATTCCATAAGAAACGGAGGGTGGCTGGCGAAGGGTGGCACGCAGCCCGTCGTCAAAATGGACGGGCTAAGCCCGTATAAGTCTAACGGGATTTTCGATCGTAGGTGGGCGGGTGAGTGCAGGCCGCAGGCCGGGGATGAGAAGGAGTAGAACCGAGGGGGTGAGCACGATAGAAAGGGTGAGAAAGAGACAGAGAGAGAAATAGAACAGGTAAGGGGAGTCCTTCAAGATGGCGGCTATAAGGGATGGTTTAGGGCGCGTGAGGGTTGCGGGTGAGGCAATATATCAGAGGGAGACCCTTCTCGAGGGTTGCTTCGCTCCCGACCGATGGTAGCCGTTACCACCCCCTTTTCTCGTACTCCCCCTTTTTACTTCTCCTTCCTCTACTCCGTTTTCCTTGCCACCTTCTCCTCCTCCATCTCCTCTTCCTCCGTATTTCTCCCGCATCTTTTCTCACTCTCCCGTCCCTGGCACCCACTCGATCACGACCACCCCCTTAACTCGGTCCCGTACAGCCCCCGGGTCCGTTCTCGAAAGTATAAACGTCACTGGAGACTGATGGAAATGGACGAGATGAGGGAGAAACGGACGATCGGGAAATGGAAGAAAATCGAATGGGGGAGGATGTGAAAGAGAAAATACGAAGGTCCAAAGGATTGACGTGTATCTACGGCTTCTGGAAGGAGGGAAGGGGAAAAAGCTGGAAGTTTGCCTGATCCCTATAGTGCAACTGCTTTATTTTTCAGTTGGAGAGATATTTGAAACACAATAGAAACATATACTACCGAAAGTTGGCAAGGTTGAGATTTCAGCTGTCAATTGAAAATATGAAAAATGTATGTACATACATATTTTTTGTAAATATGAAATTTTCGATATATGATTATTACGAGAAAACACTATTTTGGCAAAGAATTTTATATATGTTATAAATATTGTGTTATAAATATTTATTCGAACTCACAAAATAGAGGGAGAGAAAGCGTACTTTGTTGAGTGACGTGAATTTTTTCATAATCCTTCTAAAGAATGAACATCACGACTCTCCTTTTTACTTTGAATTGAGCTCAAGATGAAAGTGCAACTTGCCTCACGTTTCGAGCATAGAAAACGCGATGTTTAAGTACCCCGAGACGCCCGCATTTTCCCGCCTCGTGGCTCAAAACGAGTGGTAATGAGCGTTGATTTTTTTTTCAGCCACGTTTTACGCTCGCGCCTTCTTTCGCGTCATTTTTCTGTAGTGCTCGTGAAAGGGATAAAAAATATGTATAACTAAAAATTGTTAAAAATTATTTCTTTATTATTGATTAAGTTAAAAAAAATTTTTATTCTAAACTATTACTTGTTTGAATTAAATTACCATTAATTTTAGCAAATTAAAATAATTAATAGTCGTTCCATAAAATAGTAATAAAATTCTTGGTACTCTTATGTACAATTACAAAAATAATTTGTCTTTAATTAAAAAATGTTGGATTTCAAAAAGAGTAGAATAGTTTTTCTTCCTTTTCCTTTCTTGTCTTTCTTAATGGTATAACTGTTACAGGAAAAATGATAAAAGGATCCTCCTTGAGAACTGTCTTTCTTAACTTGCTAGTCTAAGAAAATTCTTTTTCCAATACAAATCGCTATTCTTACAGTTACACTTCCTTCTAGGCATAGTTTAAATAGATTTATCCTTTTTCTGATTTTTCCTATCTTCAACTGACACAAAATATACAAAAATTGAAGATACGTGAACTGGATGTAAAATATAAATATCGAAAGGATATTTATCTAAATATGTACGAATAAAAAAATTTTTATTTTTTACAAGAATTAAAAAATAAAATAACACATCTAAAATATAATATCAGAACTTTTCAGAAAAATAAATTTATTTAATAAATTTATTTAGTCTCTAATGAATATATAATTGCATTATTTATTTAAATTTTTGAAACTTAATGTGCAAAATATTTAACTTAAAAACTTGAATGTTAGTGATCTGAGAAAATAAGTTTAAGAATTCATTATTGCAGTTAAGAACAAGAAAATTTAAAACATTTGTTACCGAGAAATAAAACAACTTGATAATACTTTTTAAATTGATCTTGTTTGTTTTTTCAATTCGAGAAGAATACGCGCATGAAATGAGACCAAAAACCGAGAGAAGAGTTCTAAAGCCGTTACGCAACGTAAACATGATAAAAAGTTATAGACGTACAAAAAGGTTTGCAAGGTGTAAAAGAAATGACGTTAGTGAACAACTTGCTTCTTTCATTCACTGTCTCTTTTATTCCTTGAATGCGTCAGGAAGCGCAGCCGCGAAGCAAAACGGAAAAAAGAAAGCGAAGCGACGGAAAGCACGACGAAAGTGAAAAGCTTGCGGTAAATATCGAGCGCGTAATTTACTCTTTAAAGAACACTTGAACGATAATTAAGCCGACCTGCCAGCACCGTGCCAGAAAGCTAGAGAGAGCGAGTAGGATACCTAAACGGCACGATAGAAAGAAGGAAGGTAAAGTAGAGTAAAAAAAATAGGGTGCGGAAATTTCGAGAAAAAGAAAGAGAAAAAAGGATTGAAAAACTGCAAAGAAAAAAAGAAAGAGAAAGAGGGGGGAGAAAGAAAAACGAGGAATGAGATGAAGAAACTGTTGCAAAGAGAATGCAAAGAAATCTTGTCCGGCTTTTTTTGTAAACGTGACCTGCAAAGACATATGGACTGCTTTTAATTAGCTAGGTTGTACTTAGAAATTGTACTCGAGAAGAAAAGCTTAATTTAGAATTTAGTTGTCTAAGTAATTTCTCTTCTCTTCGTTTTTTAGCTTGTTTACAATTTCAAGGTTTCTTAGTTACCGCTTTCTCTTTTAATTAAAAAAATTGCAAATAAACGTAAAAATTAATTAATCGTATATGTGTGTATTTTATTTAATTTATTAAATATAATATGTTTAACTTTTCATACCAAGAATATAAATTTGATACATATATAATTGACAATACTTGATTCATATTAAGAAAATTAAATTAAGAACATAACAAATGAATTAAGATAAAACATATTACGATATTAAATATTACGATATTGAAACAGATCACAAACTTATAAAATTTCAACATTGTCTAAACAATGTAAAAAATTACTGTACTTGGCACTATTGCCAGTTTAACGGTAGTCAGGAGGAGAAAAAGATTTGAATATTGACCTTTCTTACTTACAAATGGTTGTTCGCGTTTACTTCGAAAAATTCATTGATTAATATCCGAAAAATACATTCAATTTTTGACACATTTCTTTCTTTGTTTTAATAAATCATGAACGTATTTTCGAATATTATTAGGTTCAATTTTTACTCACAAGTTTATTATTAAAAATAGCTAGGAGCTGATAAGATTTTTCGTTGTTTAAAAATTTAAAAAATGAACGACAATTTGCATGTTTATTTATAGTCTTAGTTTATTTATAGTTATTTTGTGTCTCAAAAAAATATTTTTAATAATTTATTCTTGCACAGTGTAATTTAAAATATTGCATTGCATCCATAATATTCTATTTATTTTGCACATAGTTTTTAAATTTTTTAAACAATACATTGCTATCAATAAATAAATCTTGATTTATTCACAATTTAGTTGTTTATCTTCTGAGAAAATATTCCAAACGCTAAGGGACGAGAATACATAGTCTAAATAAATGAATGCAATCTAACTCTTCGCCTAAATAAATAAAAGCAGACCAAAAGGGTGTCGACTCTATGCATTTCTCCCCTTTTTTGCGCGGGGGTGGGCAAGCCAGAGGAGCAACAGCAGCAGCAACAACGACAGCGACGGGAGGGTGAGTCGTACTCAGCAACGTTTTATACGTCGTCGGGTTTCATGTGGCGGGGTAATTTTTTTATTAGCTTGAAAACCACTCGACCCGTCGTCGACGTCGTTGTCGTCATCGTCGTCGTCGTCGTTGTCGTCGTCGTCGTCATCGTTGTGTCGCGCAAGTCAGCGAGATCCACCCTCGAGGAAAAGACCGACTACCCCTCGCGCGCTTCTGTGTCCATGCTTTTACTCTTTTTCCCTCCCACTGTTCTCCACATCACCGGTTGCCACCCCAGTTTGCTCCTCGCGGATTAATCGCGACTTCTCCGTCCATATTTTGCCCGTCAAACAGTCAAAAGAGCATTCATTTGTTTTATTAAGTAGTGTTTTGCACGAATTAAGAGCATACTCGCGCGGTTTTATTAACTCGCGCATCTTTTATCATCAACTTCTCTCTCACTCTTCTCTTTTCATTTGTGTTCCAGTCGCACCAGCGAGAGATGAGACCAATTATGCGACACGATGATCGGCACACAAGTACGAACGTGAGTATAGAACACCTTGTTGAACTTGGAGTTATTTCGGTTGGCAGACGGTCGAATTCGAGGACCGTTAGGGACTCAGCGTGTCTGCGATATAATTACGAACGCTAATTAAGTATTCTCGTCCGCGATCGATTGTTCATTCGTTATTAATCGCGAACTATTACCACAATTTTCATCAATATATTTGTTAATTTTGAATCATTATATTACAAGGATAATGAACTCCCTTTTGACAGTCAAAAAAGTACACACTATTAAATACTTAGACAATTATCTATAATTATAGTAAATTATATCTAGTAAATTATTATTAAATATTGACTATCAATATCTTGCTGCAATTAAATATTGATAAGTAACACAGAATTTGCAAGAGAATTGTTTGAAATACTACTCTTAAGTGTGTAATCTGGCAGGAATGGACGGCAAATTTCAGCTTCGGCAAATTCCGGAGGAAAATTAAGGTACTTTTTCTCGACAGGTTAAAGTGTCAAGAACTTAAGACCTCGAGAGCAACCCCTCTTCGGGGTGTCGGGACTGCTTAGAAACTCTTAAGGGGTAATAAACTTGTTTCACGTGCACGCGTCGCTTATTATAACGAGTTTGAGAAATGCCGACAGGTTCACGTTCCTCTGTTCAAGACATTCGCCGGGTCACCAAACAGGATTACAAAACGGGAATTCAAACGCAGACTCTTGTATCACTTGTGATGTAAACAGCACAAAGCAATCGCATTTAGATGCTTTTTACTGTTCATCGCTCAAATTAAGAAATAATGTTTATTTTTTTTACGCTTGCATTTCAATCTCAAGAACGTCAAACTGTCCTCGGGATTTCGAGAGGTGCAAGCTCTCTCTCCCCCGCGCGACAAAATGAGACTTGATGCGCGTCGTGTCGGAATCATAGGAACGGAAGCCCTCCGTCCTAACGGAGGACCCTCCGGTATTAATGCGAAGGAGAAGCCCTCGGTTTCCCCCTTTCCCCCGATTCTCCCAATCACCGACATAAATAAATCGCGCCTTCCCGTCTATTCCTTCGCCGCCCGTCGGCTGGAATCCCCACCACTCTATCAGGTTTCGCGAGTAGTAGTACGCATCCAGCTTGCATAAGGAGAAAAAGGAAAGTGATCGTGAGACGGGACGATTGTGCCGCGCCCGCGGATCGGATCGGGGATCCGTCGTTAAGCCGCGCTTACTCTCTGCCAGTCCCGCGGAAACGGTGTGTAATCAGGCCGACGTTCTCGATTTATTTGAGACAGCTTTATCACCACCCGCGACCGTATACAATACGGCCGATATATCGGCGACGATAAAGGAGATATATTTTTGCACTTTCTCCCGGGTGACACGTCGTACGCGCGACGCTCTCTCGCCTCGCTCGCGAAACAGATTTATCGCCGTTTCCGTAATGTACATACCATTGACGTATTATATTAGCGAATGCGGATGATGCGCATATTTTTATTTTAAATTCTTCACCCAGTTATCTTTTCTTTATTGTCCCCATTTTTAAGGTTCACATTTTTTTCTCGACTGTAGGTTTTCTTTTTTGATTAATTGCACAACTGTTCCTCTTTAATGAGAAATGTGTAAATAATAATCTTGGCGAAAAATATTAAAAACACTCATTTATGTCGAATTTTAGCGCTCGCTGTCGGCGTTGAAGTAGCGAAGATAGCGTAACGAAACGCCATAAATTGGAACATGAGAAGGCAGCTATATGGAATCCCGAGGCGGATTCTTAAGGGGAAGGGTTCTTGGTACGACGCTTAAGCATGGACTTTAACCATTAGTCTACGAGCCATTAACTAAATTATGCAAGCACCGCCGAACTCCTGCAAACGTAGCACGCGTAAACTTCAGCCATCGCGTTGGGATCCGGATCGATCGAATTATTCATACCATCCACATATGCCGCTCTAACTTACGTTCATCATTAGCCCTTCGCGACCTAGTACGAAGTTTCGCAGTCATTTTTGCCCGTAAATTCTGCCCGTAATAGATACCACGCGGCATTTGTTATATTATAATAAATATCAATGTACGTTATTCAGTTTTTTCACGTGTTCTGTAAAAAGCTTTTCGGACGTCCTACTACCTTGAAAAGTAAATTAGTAATACTATCACGAATAGATGCAACTAAAAAAAAAAAAACTTGTCCCTTGCTTTGCTTAAACCGTCTTTTCCCGTGTCTTTCAAAAAGAAGCAATTTATCAGGGGTGGTTCGAGCATGAATTGATTCTAAACTAATTTGTAGCACGCTCTGTTCAAGTTTTTGAATTAAGAGAAACTAAAACCTCCCAAAGTTGGACTTGATCGCGAGAATGTCTCGCTGGTGCACAGGTGTGGGTCACGAAAGGGTCGTTAACGCGCAGTCTCGACTTAACTCCCGGCGATTAATCTCCCCGTGCTAATTATTTAGCTGGTTACCAGGAGAGTCCCGGACGGTCGAATAACGGCGTTCCGTTATCGGATGTAGCAGGATCGTTCGAGTGGAGTGGCGTCTGCGGGGTGCGGTAGCAAGTAGGGGTCTCGGGAGGGGTGAGGGTCTTGAGGTTCGGTCGCGCTCACGAGGATACGCTTGCACGAAGGGTTGGGGTCTCGCGCAAGAGTAAATTGATTAGAATTAAAGGGTTGGCTGGCAGGTGCTGCTACGGGGGCTGTTGCAGACCTACCCGAGGAAGAAGAGACCCGAGGAGCGAGTAGCGGCGAGGAAGAGCCACGTTGCGAGAGGAACGGAGGGAATCCGAGCTAGAGGGAAAAGCAGCAGCAGGACGTGGGAGGGAAAGGGGCAACGAAGGTACAACGGTGACCACAGCCTCGACGCTGATTGGTCGAGTCAAGTTTGTGGCAAGATGGCTGGCTGGCTGGCTGTTGCCACCGCCGCTGCCGCAGCTACTGCTTCTGCTTCTGCTTCTGCTTCTCTGTACTCACGTCGTCTCCCTTTCTAGTCCTCGCGCCCACCATTACCCCCCTCTCGCCTCAACCCTTCCTCTATATCTACGGCTGCTGCCGTAGTTCCCTTCTACGCGGTCTCTCTAAGATGCTTTACCTATGTGCCAAATAGATGTATGTACGTGTACACGCCTGTTCGAAACAATGCCGGGCGTGCAACCACCCTCGCGTTCGCCCACTACCCTTTCTCCGGCCAACCACCCCCGTCGCGCCCTGTTCTTCCACGAGGCTGCCACCATCCTTACTGTGCCAACCCTTACCGCTACCTATACGCTCTACCACCGACCACCCACATCGCCCGTCTTTTCCACCCTCATCTCCCCCTCTCCCCCTCCTCCCCGTCAACCATAGTTCTCCATCTCAA
The DNA here is from genome assembly GCF_013373865.1 of Monomorium pharaonis. Taxonomy (NCBI): domain Eukaryota; kingdom Metazoa; phylum Arthropoda; class Insecta; order Hymenoptera; family Formicidae; genus Monomorium; species Monomorium pharaonis. The sequence goes on from NC_050469.1 coordinate 22,202,311, forward strand.
CTCTGTGAGCACGGCGTCACTGCTTCTACCATCCGCAACGCACACCATCACCCATTCCTTTCACCCGTCATGTTTACCCGTCCTTCTCTACCCTTTCGTACGTACCCTTTCTCTTTCCCTTTCTGTTTCCACTTCCGTCTTCCTCAAACGCCCGATCCAATCCACCCGGCGGGTAAGACCGTACGGTGCCGTAAGTACGAGAACACCGGCGCGGTCTCTCAAAGAGAATGCGATAATACGAAGAACTTCGACTAATGAGTTAATAGTTGGTGCCTCGCGTTACCGGCAGTACCGGGAAGTACTTTATTCGACGTCGCCGGGAGCAACGAGATTATAACGCGGCGAAGTGAGTGTGAGTGAAGCCACACTCACACATACGCGAACCCACGCACACACACACACACATACACACACAAGCGCGCGCGCACACACACATTTGCGCGTGTACATTAACGTGTACACACAAATGCCACACGCTCGCTCATATCCGGAAGAAGTATATGCGTAACGGCGTTGTCGACAGCAAGCAAGCCGTTGAGAAAATTCGTCCGACATAATCAGACGACTATCTCGTTTCCGTCGCCCACCTTCCAGGTCGTTCAAGTCGCGCCGATCTCTCTCTCCTCAGCCTTGAACGACTTTTCCTCTTCTTTGCCCGCAAGGTCGCCCGCGGCGGCAGCTGATTTACCGTCGGCGCGCGCCGCTGACGTCGATCGAAGCGGCGTTCATAATCGCGCCCCCGTGCTAATTAACAGGCCTTCGGATCTTTCGAAAGTTGCGGTCGAAATGAGGGTAAAAAGTAATAAATGGGTGGTGCGACAGCTAAAAGGAAAAAAACTGGAGTTGACATTTTGATTGTTTTCTTCTCGTTGATTTGCGCGCGCGAGACCAAAAACTGTAATATGTTATGATCAATATGTAAATAAATTCGAAGATTTTTAACTTAAAGGGCTTACATCAAATAACGCGATATAGCTTCATTGTACAATATTATACAATTGTACCAACAGATTTATAGTCGTTCTAAAATTTTGCGACTATAATCTTGAAAATTCCAAAATTGCGTGTTTTTTTGGAAAAACTTAGAAAGAAGCTATTGTTTTTTTTTTTTACAAATGTTATTCTTGTTAAAAATATTAAAAATTACCACTTGTATCAAGTGTGAGCACACACAAGATTTCTCTCGGCTTGGCGAATATATCTGGCGAGAGCGAACCCTCGGGCGCTCCAGAGAGCTTTCTTTGGTTTAAACGTCGCGGAAAAATTCGCACCTTGAGATCCTCGGCAGCGCGGGTGACGACAAAAAGGAAACGATGCCGTGAGTTTGCTCGTTCTCTAGTCGCTCTCGCGTAAAGAAAACTGTAACCAATAATTTTATTTTCCGCGATAAAGCACGGCGCTCGCGTGGCGTCGCCGAAGCGCGGGGGTGAGCGCGTAGGGGCCACCATTGAGGGGTTGAGGGGTACGGGATTGGGGCGCGACGGGGGCAAGCCGCGTATCTTTAGTAAGTAAACAGAGCGCCTTATGAATTTTAAGCAGCACGACGAAGAGAGTCTCCGAGTCTCTCTCTCTCTCTCTCTTTCTCCGCAGCTCGCTTATTTTCGTCATCTCTCTTTATCTTCTCTTCACACGCTCTTTTTCTCGCCTTTTCCTTTTCTCTCTTTCGCGGGATGTCCTCCATATCTCCCAGCACTTTCCGTCGCTCGTTTTCACCCGCTCTTTCTCCTTTGAGGCGACCTCTTATATGCACGAACCGAGACGGCGAAGAAGGGCAACGTAATTTAGAAAAGTAGATGCGCCAAGATTGTGTAAGCGGCGTTCTTTTCCTTCGGCTTGGCGGTCAAAACACGAAGATGATGACATAGGCAACGAGGTCGTTACTCGGTATTATTCGAGAAACGATCTATCCTGAAACTCCGTCGCACATAAAAAGTATCTTTATCAACAATTGAATGCAAGGTAAAATATATTATTTCTGATGGTCACGTTGATTATTTCGAAAAGTTATCTAAACTTTTTGTGTTGGAATTTATGGAATTTACTGGTATACATGTGTGCACGTCTATTAAAAATTATACCTTATACTCTTTTATATGTCCCTCACCTTTAATTCCCTGGACAATTTAACAAGTCGTGATCACTCAAGCCTACATCAGGATCTCCCGACCAAGCGAGCGCATGAAGGAGAAAAGTGCTCTCCGCGCGCTGACAGAATTCATTCGCGAGACGACGGCTTTGCAAAGCCTCGGGATTTGCGTCGTCTCACGATTGTAGGCGGTCACGCCGTTGTTTTGATATTGATCTCCGGATAGGACAGCGTCGTCGTCTAAGCATTCTAATGGCAAGGGATCGGGATTCTGCGCGCTGCGCCGCGCACGTGCTTCTAATGATTTTAGTGTACCGTGGTATACCCTTCTCTGGCAATATATAGGCGGGTACGTATAGCCACGTATCGTATCCGCGTTACCGGGGCGCGGTGTAATATGTCCCGGAAAAGCCCGAGGGGGTGGGCGACCCAGGGTGGGTGCCTTGGGACAGAGGAGGGAGGGAGGGAGGCACTCCCCGGGACGGTCTTGCGGGATTCTTAATGGCGAAGGGCCTCCGAGGTAACACTACGGCTATTAAACGCAGACCCTACCACTTCGTCTTCTCTTCCGACACACTCTCCCTCATGTACGTATCTCTCCTCACCCCCATCTGTGCAAACCCCCGATGTATAGTTTTAGACCGTGCGACCCAAAATTTCGATAGGAATCCATGCCCCCGATGAGTTCAGTTTTCGTAACATTCTTCCGAGAACCTTTAATTGATCTTTTTTTTTTAATGAGAATTTAAAATGATGCGATGAGAAATTACGTAGTTATTTTAACCAGTCTTGGGTAGTTGAGCGCAATACAGTAGTTATTAACATAAATATAAGTTATGTAAAGTTTTAAAAGATTGACAGTTTGATCATTGTTTTTGCTAAGAGATAACGAATCAATACACACTAAAAAAAAGAGAAATTAATCTGAAATATAGATATAACAATCTGACAGTTTGATGAAATACGAACGTAATTTTTGTAAAAATAATCAGACCAATTAATTTGATTATTCGCATTTCAGTTGTGATAACTAAACAAATTAGATTGCATTCTGGTTATACTGAAAAAATCTTACTATATTAACGAAAAATCTGGTAGATTTAATTATATATGTTTGTTTGAAGCAAATTAGAATTCTTAGAATTCTCTGTAGAAATTATCAGATTCCTGAAATAATTTTTGTACTCTTTAAATCTCCCACAAGATAGTAAAATGTCATTCTAACAGAGTGAAAATTGAACAATTTTTCTTGTAATTTGCCACTCTAATAAAAATAAAAATGTATTCCTATAGAATAAAAATTAAGCTTATGCGATTTTCGAGTAATTTTTCATCATACGAAATTTAGAGAGTTTTAAAATTATAAAAATTCTATTATCTAACTAAATTCTAATAAACTATATAATATTATACATGTCATTTGCTTTTGTTCTTGAACTCAATTTTAAGAGTTAAAAAAAGAAAGTATTTTATTTGAATATCTATATACCAAAAGTTTCATAGGTAACCACAAAAAATGTAAATCAAATCCTTATGGATATCGTATCTAAATGTTTTGTTGCCCATAAAGATTTTATTGTCAATAAGACTTGAATGTAAGCTAAACAAGTTTGCAGAGAATCATTAGAGAAAAGGATCGTAGGCAGTAAGAGGCGAGCCTGCGAGTAAAATTACAGTCACGCGTGAAAGATCGTTCGAGAGGAACGGGATTCGGGAGTGGCGTGGCGCGCGGCGTGGGTTGCTACGGGGGGTAAGTAAGGAAAATGTAAGCCCGGATCAACCGCGCTCATCCCCTTTGGCGTCGGCGTTTGACGCGACCGCTGAAATTTTTACTTCGTTCGATTTGGTCTTTCGGTGAGATTCTCCCCGTCCTCTGATTGGTGGACCCTGGCCACGCCCTGCACGTAAGGGTGACTCGCTCGCCCGAGCACTATCAACCCTTATGTATGCCCGATGCGAGCACACTTACGTGTGCTGGCACGCGTACACATGTGTATGCGTTTATTTGCGGATGTATGGGTCCGTGCATGTGCATGCTTGCGTATGTGTGTACGTGTAGGGCCGCAGACTCCATGGGTACATATGTGAATACATACGGCCGATACATAGGCATAGGGATGTATATACCGGGTGGGGTTCCGTTCGAGAGACGGCAGTGGGCTTTCGATACGACACGGTCGATCGAACGGCTCGTATTTTCGGTATCGGGGCGTTATCTCTCGGGGAGATAAGCGCGCACTACGGGATGCCTGAAAAATATTTCGACACCGTTTACCGCTGGCTGCATGCACTTATGCACGTATGCACGGGTGCATACGAGGAGGATGTCTGAGGTAGCATTGTCGGTAGGATACAAAAAAAATTTCATGCAAAATAGTTATGACTGTATCTATTTTAGATTTCAGATATCGGATTATTATTTTTTTAAATTTCTACATATCATATATTTTATGTATAATAACTATATTTACATTATGATCCAATAATCATGGGAGAGAAAAAGAGGAAGAAAAAGCAATTGTGTATTGATAAGTTAATATAAGAAATTAATTTCAAATTTAATTATATATCATGGGACCTTATCTTGTATTTCAAATAAATTTAATATATTTAGTGTACCATACTTTTCACTTGCGCGTTATATTTTTTTAACATATTTTTAATATGTGCAAATAGATAAATAAATTATAATGTCGATAATATATTCTGCCTTGTGTCAATCTGAATTTTAAAAATAGTGCACAAATAATTCTTTTCATGTATTATTGTTACAAATAATAAGGAAGATTCGTACAAGTCATACAAGTTTGTTATCATGTAAGTGAAGTATTCATATAAATTCTTTTATTCTTATTTTTTACTTACGGTTGATAATTCGTACATATAAAATAATTGGCGACGTTAACGATAATGCAGTGCGAATGCATGTTACGTTGCATTCACATATTTCAGGAATAAATTCCACGCATAAGAATAGGAAATCTCTCAGCGCGCGATCCGAATTGTATGATTTAATTTTCGGATATTCCCGCCCAATGTACGTCACGTCAAGTTTAGCTATTTTATATTTAATTACATATAGTATACCTATTGTCTCATTCATCACTGCTTCCCGTACATGGCAACCGTACGACATATTTAATATTTATGTGATTTCAATATTGATTTGTTACAGATTTATTCATATGAATATTTTCCAAAATTAGATACATCGAAGCTTAATCCCTTACGTTATAATTATTTATATTGGATAAATCTTAATAAAATTAATTCAAATAGTAATATTAGCGAAATATAAATAAAATTATTATTTATTTATTCAGTAACATTAAATGATTAAAATTCTGTAGCTTTAGTTTTGAATATATATTCTACATTTATTATGTTTTAATCTCCATATCTATTATAATTAAAAGTTAATTACACATACAGATATATAAATACGATTACATGAATTATTAATAAATAATAATTTACATTAACAAATGAGCCTCAGGTGTGCTCTTTTAAATATGCTTAAGTTTATTTTATCAAAATATATATTGCGTGTGTAAAATATACATCTAATATAATATACATAAAAATAACTCAATGCAAATGTAATAAATGTGTAACATTAAATAAACATTTATATAGCTATAAAAATTACAGTATTAATTTTAATGACTCCCTCTGTCTTATTTTGATACGCATGTGTATGAATTTGTTTATAATAATTCTTAATAAATATATCAAGATGGTCATTATGTAATAATTGAAATATGTCATTAATAAATCGAATATTGTTATAAATGGCTATGAGGATATTCGAAACTTTTCCAAAATTTTTTATTATTGAAAAATATTTTTTCTATATTATAGAAAAGAAACAAATTTCTTTTTTTTAAATTAAAGGCTACAAATAAAAAATACGGTTTAAGTTAGTTCAGTTCTAGTTTCTTAATTCTTATTTTTTTCTTTACTTTATATTTTTTATTATTCCTAGATTGTATCTTCTCAGCAAACACAAATGTAATTATATTATAAAAAATATAGTATATATACTTTTATATCTATATTAATAAATTATTTTTATTCTTTCTCAAATATTTATACTATTGTAAAAATATTAACGTGAATGTGTATCAAATGTATAAATGTATGTCTATACTGTATTATACTCGTGGATTCGCTAAACAATAATAAAAGTTTAAATAATTTATGTAAATTATACTTATCTCTGTAGCATCCTAGTAGTCATGTAAAGTGCCATCTAGGTCCACGATTGACATGCAAAATCTTGCTCTCTAGAAAACAACTTTTGTTATGTCGATATATCTTTTGTGCAAATGAACTCAATATTTTAGTATTATATATTATAGTATATAGTAGTTGAATACTTTTACTTTTATATAAAAATTATAACAATTAATTTATTAATGCAAATTTCACAAATACTTTGTTTTGATTTACATTTGCATTTAAATTTCATGCAACAATATATTTCTTTTCTTTTTCTTTTTCTCTCTTTTGTTCTACGTTTTTTTGCATTTTTTAGCAGATTTTTTTTCCAATTTGATTAAATATATGCGAAGATATACATTTTCTGTTTCAAAAGAAATTACTTTTGAATAGAGAACTGACGATTAAATATTATTAAAATATTTTATAGTCAAGTAATCAAACACAGATAGTCGCATATACTTTACCAAAGAAGAACACGTCGTAATAAAAAAAAGGAATTCGTGATTAATCAATCGCTTTGTTGAAAACGAAGTGTCACGGGAAACGTGTATTTATATGTACCTAAAGTACAAAAAACAGATACCGACATTTCTTTCTCCCCGACTGAGGGAGCGCCTCGGTTACATAGTTCGGCAGTTCGGTTCCGGGCGTCGCTCGCGTCAATACTGTGAAAGCTTCAAAACAAAGTTACGCTTGGCGACGGTGTCTCAACCAAATTTTAGACTGAAATGATTGAGGAACACGACGAGCGCGAGACGATATGCGACTCGGTGGTAAGTACCACAAAACGTGCCCTACGCGGGAACGTCGGCGGGTCGCACGGAGGTACGCGCTGCGACATGCGACGACGCGCACGATGTACGTACGCGCTGACGACCTAACCTCAAATTTTCAGAATTCGCTGGTGGAGGGCTGCCGTTTGCCGGTCAGGATGCACGGCACGGATGATTGGCGTAAGTAAATTGCACTCGCGTAACGTTCCGCTCGTCCCGGACAGCATGTCGTTGCCGACAGGCGTGGCTTTCTCTTTCCGAAAGTCTCGTATGGTCCACTACACAATTGACCATAGTTGTATCGTCATGTGGCGAGATTGATCTCGAGCTACACTACTGGCGGATACGTACAAAGCGAATATCGTTTCATTGTAGAGTGTTTACAGGCACTTTATGATGACTTTCTGCGAAATAGATATCGTTTCATTGCAAAGTATTTAGAGATATTTTATGACAAAGCGATTCTTGGTACAATCGTATATATTAAATCTTGAGTTATAAGATCTGTTTCTTTTAACTTCTTGCATAGCTCCTTTTTTTCTTTTTCTCCTCATTTGAAGGAGAAAGAATAAAGATGAACTGTATTAGAATAGTTAAATAGATCTATACTGATGCATGCACGTATTCATACAACTGGTATTTATTGTATGATAAATTTTCCAAGTGTCTTATGGCTGCAGGATAAAAGTTCTTGGGTCTTTAGAAATCTGTCCTATTGCCACACTTGAAAATTTTATCTACAATAATACTCTGCTTTCTGTTTCTTGTTTTTGTTTATATACAAAATTATTGATTACTCAATTTGAATATAACCAGACTCTATTCTCTTATGGTATAAACAAAAATATATCTTTACTAATATTTAATTAAATTATATCAAAATTTAAAAGTTACTTAAAAAGTTACTTAAAAATTTTAAAGTTAAAAAATGTTCTAAACAAAGAAAAAAGAGATAAAAATATATAAGACTTAAATATAAATTATTGAAACTATTTAAAAATAAAGAGAATATATTTTTTATCTTTTCGTGTACTATTTTATTGAATTTGACGAGATAAAAGTTGACTAATTTCAAAAGAAATAAGAATTATTAATGAAATAGAAGGATAAAATCTCGAAAAAGCAAAGAAACACATCATGGAATCAGCTTCTAAGTTGATTCTGCTTTATGTGTAACATTTATGTCTGGTATTTGTTTCATGTAATGTTCAAGTTTAAGAATATAATATTTTGATTCGAATGTAATTTTATTTACAATCATTTAATTCTATTGTAATTAGTAAGTTATATATAGGTATATGCAAATGTATTATTTTTAAATGTATAATAATTTATAGAACTGAAAAGTCATGGCAACAATAGAGACAAAACTTCCTGTCTTATTTATAGCACTTGCTGAAATCATCAGCGTTAAGGACGTACAAGGCGTCAAGTGCTATTACGTTCACTATGTGGACTGTAAGTAAATCGCCTTAGCGTTTAAGTATAAAAATCAAATGTCGCCGTTGTTATCAAACTGCGCCATTTTAGTCAACAAACGATTAGACGAATGGGTGATGGAAGATTCCCTGGACACTAGAAAGGTCCAATATCCTCGTCGCGAAGGAACAACGCCGGGAACTGGGGCAGCAACCCCGAAAAAGCAAGCCGTTAGTAGACCTCCTAGTCCAAGCAGTGTTAGCAATGAGCCGGTCAATGGTAATGCTGTGCTACAAGCAGCACTGCAAAAGAAGATGTCCAGGAAAAGAAAAGCGACTTTTCTGGAAAATGAGGATTCTCAAGATGCTGCTCCGCCGCAAACACCGGGTCCCAGGCCCACTGGCTCCCTAGTGGCGCATCATCATGACGATGTGGTCACGAGGATGAAAAATGTAGAACTAATTGAATTAGGCCGTCATAGAATAAAACCATGGTATTTTAGCCCATATCCGCAAGAGATGGTAAATTTAACTTGTATATATATTTGTGAGTTTTGCCTAAAGTACAGAAAGAGTCGAAAGTGCTTGGAAAGGCATTTAGTCAAGTGCAATCTACGTCATCCACCTGGAAATGAAATATACAGGAAGGGATCTATATCATTTTTTGAAATTGATGGCCGCAAGAACAAAAGTTATGCGCAAAATCTTTGTTTACTGGCAAAGCTATTCTTAGATCATAAAACCCTTTACTATGATACAGACCCTTTTTTGTTCTATGTAATGACGGACTTCGATAGCAGAGGGTTTCATATAGTCGGTTATTTTTCGAAGGAAAAAGAATCGACGGAGGATCACAATGTAGCATGTATTCTTACACTGCCACCATACCAGAGAAGAGGTTACGGCAAGCTCCTGATAGAATTTTCATACGAGCTGTCGAAATTCGAAGGAAAGACCGGCTCACCGGAAAAACCGTTATCCGATTTAGGTTTACTTTCGTATCGAAGTTACTGGGCTCATACGATACTCGATATTTTGCTGACCGTAAAACCTGTGGTAGAGAACGAAAAACCGCAGATAACGATAAGCGAGATCTCCGAGCTGACGTCGATCAAAAAAGAGGACGTGATTTCGACTCTACAAAATCTGAATCTCATTAACTACTACAAGGGACAATATATAGTAACATTAAATAGGTAATTTATAACTGAAAGAAAAAGAGATTAGAAATATGAATCAATTTTTCCACCGAATCAAATCAAATCGAATTTAATTTCTTTGTTTGAATCCGAATCGACCTACATCGGCAAAATTTTGCCCGAATCAAATCGAATCATTAAAATATAACTATTCAATCAACAACTTTAATTATTATTGGATAAAATTTTAATGAACAGATAATAAAAAATTTCTATGCAGAAAAAAATAATATTGATTATATAATATATAAAGTCATTTTAAATATGATTTTACAAAATTGCTAATATATTTAATTCAAACTTCTTGAATATCAAATTTTCGAATAGTTGAGTTCGAATCTTACATGATTTATTGCAATTCGATTCGTATTTGAATTTCGCACATTTTTAAAAATTATGGTTTATTTAAATTTAATAAAACCTCTGATACAAATCTTTATTTACAGGGAAATCATTGAACAACATACAATTGCAATGGATAAAAGACAGATTAGAATAGATCCCAAGTGTTTGCATTGGACACCAAAAGACTGGAGTGTTAGGGCCAAATGGTGAACTTAATTCGAATTGACAATAAAATGATGCTGATCTGTCTTGAAATTATTTTTCGGGCATTTTAAATGCGAGTACGATTAACAGGTGTACAAAAGTTGTACATATATATATGTTAATTTACGACCTAGATGGTTTAACGTTTTAATAAGACTGTATCTGGCGTTATGTACGCTTATTGCAATGCTTTAGGAACTTGTCGACACACGCAGAGATCTCAGTTATAGAACTAAGATCGTAATACGCGAGTGCTCGTGGATTTTACCTGATAGAATATTTGCTGTAACAAATAATATACCTTAAAAATGCGATGTTTTAATATGACGATTAGACTTTTTTTAAAAATTCACAAACGGCTGTCGTACAGTGGTCAAATTTGTACAAATAATCTATCGCTCTTGTAGAATTGTAAATAAATGTGATTTTATAATATACTTACAACTTCCTCACGCTCAAATACATTTAAATTTTATAGCAAACTATTTGTATAAATCTAATCAATAGATTGTTATTTGCTTCCAATAGATTTGTAATTCGATTTTTAGAATACAGAGATGAATGAAAATGTGCATCATATCTATCGTATATGTAAATATGTACACATTTTGTTCATGTTGTAATTTATTTTTTTGACAAAAATGACTTAGAGAATTACGAGTTTTACAAATTATATAAGCACATTAATGTATTTGTGAATATCCAATTCACAATTTGAAGAAATATTTCTGTTAAAATTCTTAAAATGAATATTTTTGGACAGGGACAAACTAAATTGGCACAATATAGAAATTAATGTTACGCAAAAGTAAAATCCGAAATCGTAGAAATTAAATATAAATAATTCTCAATTTTGTAAACTATTAAATGCTGTCCGGTTAATTTTTTTATTAATGAGTTTATTATAATTAAAAAGTGAAATTTTTACATGTTTTACAAATAATATTATAAGTTTTGTAGATCAAGAATGCTCTCCATGTAGGTCGATATTGATTTTTGTTGTGTGTGCAACAGAAAACCATTATAGTTACCAATATAAAATTAATTTCAGCTCAATTTTTTCTTTTAATGTCAAGCAAAACATTTCACATTTAATACTTTATAGTTTTTATATATTATTATCGTATATTTTTTTTTTAATAAAATTTTTAAATAAAATTCTGAATGTGTTGGATTCATGAAATCTTGCATGTAAAAACAATGCATATTTAAATTATATGTTGGTATAAACTTTTATTTTTCATTAATAAAGTTAAAACAAAATTTACCCGATTCTCTTTAATACTTAATCTAGAAAAAATTTTAACGAATTTATACATACATTGTATTATTACACTGTATTATACACTGTATTATATTATACACTGTATTACATTGTATTATACATTGTATTATTTATACATTGTAATTTTATAATTACAATCATAAATTTGAATTTTTTTTACAATAATTTTTTACATATTAATGCGTTTATTGATGGAATTCTCATTGGGGTTAAAGTAGTGAAGTTTCCATAGTAGACTTTGGAAAGAGGTTTTTATTGAAGCCTTTTTACATAAGCCTCTTAGATAAGCGATGCATATGGTATTAATAGCCATGTATAGAGAGAGAAAATGAATACGGTACCGCCAAAACGCGGACTCTGGGATATTTAAGAAAAATTTTTTTCTCCGTGAAAAAAATGTATACTTTTTTCTCTCTTACTTCCAGACTCTAAATAAATAACTTAAAAATTTCAATTATTCTTTCAAGAATAGAAATAAGATCAACAAATCATAAGCTTTGTATTTTTTCACGATTATATAAGCATCCATACGTATGCAATTCTATTAAGAAAATTTTTTATGATTTACGCAAACTGCAATAGCATATAATATAAAATAAAAGGAAGAAAAATTCTAATTTTACAAACACCTACATTCCATTGTATACTAGACGAGGTTTACACGAACACATATATAGAGAAGATCTAGCACAATACATTTTTATTGCCTATATTACATAATAGTTCAGTCACGTTGTCATCTTTAAAAAATAGTTTGCTTGTACGAATATAAATTACAATTTCACTTTCACAGATTCGCGACAGACTTTATTTCGGTGAGCGAGGAGATAAAAGAAAACAATCTTTAGACACGACTTTAAATACAGCATCTTTATGTATATATATATATATATATATATATATATATATATATATGCATATATATATATTTTTTTTTTATATTCAACAGTAACATCACAGTAGCTTCATATACCATAAATCTTTGTTCATAATTTTATCTGTATTTTTTGTATTCGTTACCACGTAAGCGCGACACGGCGAGTTCTTAAGATTCATCACAACGACAAGCGGAAGGAAGAAACTCGTGTGCACGCACTTTTCACAATTGTCAGGTCACAGTTATCTCATACCGATATGATCGCATGAAACTAGAAACACTCTTTGATATTTACGTAAATTGATATTCGGTAACCCTGTCCGTTACACGGACTATATTAGTAATTTTAATTCACTTATACAACAATGTGAGTATGATATATGTATAATATATCGGGATAAAAAATTATCAAGTGAGTAATACAATGCTTCATTGCGAAGCAAGCTGAAATCTATAAACGATAAATCATTAATACAGTAGAATTAAACATCCAAATAAAATAATATTTGGACTGGCAAACTGATATCAATCGCTCGATGTTTTTATATCGAGAGAAATGTGGTTACAGGAATCGAGAACCACGACTTTTACTTTTATGTTTGCCACACTGCGTGAAAAGAATTCGAATACGACTGCGTTATAAAAAAGATTTTCTTCAATTTAAGAGTATTAGAAGTAATATTTTATATTCTAAAAGTACCATCGTTAAATATTTTACAAAAAGATCCGAGCACGCGCTTTATATGAAATTCATATTACATAAAAGTAAAACTTTATAATCGTAATTCACGCACTGGAATGAACTGGTGAATTCAAGAAGGGTACAGTTGGGTACAGTGCTGCGAAGTAAAAAAAGTGATCGTGGTATCTCGCCGCTGTGTTTCTGCGTGCAATTGAACGGACAATACGTTTTCCCCTTAACAATAACGACAACAACAACAACAACGAGACGATGAAAATCCAATGGCAGCAGTACAATGTCGAGAAGAACAGCGAGTATTTAACAAGATAAGAATGACACGTACATACACTGCATCACAATAACGGCATAGACTATCGCACAATTAACCAGACGCATACCAAAGAATTAGAGAAGCGCTTAAGATTACGCACAACCCTCGTATATCGCACAAAACGCAGAGATTATCCTTAGCAAGGCGCACATTGAGTCATAGAATTTTACACATTACTCTTAATTCCGCGGAATGCCAAAATTTATAATCAATTAACATATATTTAACAGTCTCTTGTAATACGTATGCAAACAAATCAGCAACTTACGGTTGTTTGATAAAGACTACAATAGTATTTTGATTTGCGTATGATTATAGTATATTAATATAGATAGTATATTAATCGCTAAAATATATTTCTTGTCTAAAATTTATATATATGTATGTATGTATGTACAACAAAAACAGTCGTGCAAGAAAGATTAAAAAATAGATAAATCTTTGGTTTTAATCCTTTACATTATTATATTTGCTAGCAAGTTATTTTGATGAAATAATCCTTATACCCTTATACACCAAAAAGATGAGGAGGCATAACGCGATCTTTCTCTGTCTTTCGAAAATACGCCTCAATGTGCGCCTGATATTACGCTTGCTTACTCTACTTACTCGCCAAAGTCCGCTCACGTGGCTTATTATATTTCGTTACACAGTTTTGACTCGTCACATCATACTTTTTTGTCTCCCTTTCATTCTCTCTCTATTTTTTGTCATTATATGTGCACATGTGTGCGTATGTATATTTGCATCTTAATATATATGTATACTTATATATCTCTTTTTTCTCATTTACCTCCTCTTCTCTCTTCCTCTGCGAAACAATTTTTTTTTTTACATATTTGCGTGAATGTACAGTTGAACAATAGGCGGCAATGGCTGGACAGAATGGCGTTCGATGACGTTTTTTCAAATTTTCTTGTTTTGGGGAAGGGGGAGAGGAGTATTCTCGAGAGGACATTGTCGCGCCTCGGCGCATTACATAATCCCCCTCTGTTCGCTCCTATCTTGACAACGAGCAACGCCTGGACTGTCGTCGAGCACAGTAAAAAAAGTTTCGTTTTTTTGTACATTAGTATACTCGTGCCAGCGCGAGAGGAGGAAGAGATACACAACAGGCGTAAGTTTGTACTGATTCATGATTTTTTTTTTTCTTTTAGTAAACTCGAGCGCAGGTTCAAATCTTTTCACGTTTCAAGGAAGAACTGATGTCGATATAATTTCAGTCAGTTCGATTTCTGCTACAGATAAAATTTAATGACACCACGAAAACATTTTGTCTACGATGTGTCTACGAAGTCTAAATATAAGCTCGTCAAAACTTTTTCGGATACGATGTTTTAGATGAACATAACGAATATTCGATGCATTTATATCTGTCACCTTGGTGAAAATTCTTTTCCAAGTTTTTGTACGGATTGTAACACCGGAAATACTAAGAAACTGTACTCTTATATTTTTTATGTACGTGAATTCTGAAATATGAATTTTAGAATACTTCAGAATTTACATATATAAAAAAGAAATCGATTTTCTCAGTATTTTAGAAAAGTGTTCCAATTCGTAAAAATTCCGAGAAAAATTTTCAGAGCAGTTAAATGTTCACAGAACTCGAAGAATTGCCATCGAATTACGATCAAGTATTAAATCATTTAAAACTCGAGATTACAGTGCATATATTAAAAATACTTAACGATCCTTAAATACAATGCTAATTTTGATTTTATAAATAATCATATTTGAATAAACCTCGAATCATATAAATCACCGTGCATTACGTAATCGTAGTTATATTGTGATGATGATAGCGCGCTTCATTTTGTGAAAAATTCTAACAGCGATTCCAAGTAAATCTGCGCCGAGTTGTACTGCAATAAATACATATAACGATGAATAATGAGCTTATGACGCGTCTCTACGTAAATTGGGAGACGATACAATGAACAATAGAATACGCTTCGATCACACACTAAACTACGCTTACATACTGACGAAGTAGAATTTCGAATTTCGCCCGCTTCGCGAGCTATTTTTTATAATCGTCTGTGAAAAAATCTACGATTATTAATACTTAATTATTTAATATTTAAGGAAATTGAACTAAATTGCGAAAGTAATTATGTTCGTATACTTATACCTTTTTTCTTTGTCAAGTAAAATTACATTTACAAAGGACGCTTTTTTGATTAAAAATAAAAATACTGTGTATGATACTAGGAACTAAACAGTCGCACTGAATTGATACGAGATAATCGGATTTCGTCAAATGACGATATTTCGAAACTCTACTTCTCATCCAGCCGCTTGCCTGAACAATAAGACACTTAACAGTTTGGCGCTTTCCACAGCGGAAGGAGACCGATTTTAATCCTCAACTACTATAAGTATATGAAAAGTGAATGAAAAAACTATCACGATGAGATCAATTTTGGACCCAATAATAAAATATAATCATTATTATTGATTTCTATAAGTCATTTTATTATTATTTCCGACAAGAAACAAATCAGTAAGTACCTTTTTAATTTTTAATAAAGAGAGAGATAGCCAAAATATTAATGTCATAAAAATTAATAATAATAATATATGTACAAAATAAATTTTAAATGATTATTGTGTAGTTATGCAAAAAATTTTGTTGCAAATTATCTTTGTTAAAGTTCGAAATTTAAAAAATGTATACAAATTGGGTATCATGAATAATTTTAGATATATATAATCGGACACTATTTTTCCTAATAATCTGACACTATTGGAAACTGAGAAATCTACATTGGGAACAAATTTAAACTTATCGCAGTGGTTGAGAATTAACGGTCTTTACGCACATTACACCATAATATTACTTGTTACATATATAACAACACAATATACAGCAGGAAATTGGCGTTTGAAAATATTATGTATCGTATCGCGACCAACCGAGATCGTGTAAAAATATTTCCTTCTTTGAAACATCGAAGAAGAGATCGTCTTCTGAAAAATATCTTTGGAGAAAGAGAGTGTCGTTCACGGAATGTGTTCTGCGTGTGAAATCGCGCGATTTTTATCCTCTTCTTTCGCCTCTCGTTTCTTTTTTTTTATTTTTTTTATTTTGATATAATTACTGGAGCGCTGCCGCAACTAGGCTAGGTCTCGAGATCTCGTTTGATATTCGCAAAGATTCGTCGAAATCACGAAATGACTCCAATGAAAACCCTCCTCCTTTCGCAAAATCTATTCTCCCACCGGAGAGAGATCATTGATATGTCTCTTCTCTTCGTCGAACGGGAAGATCGAGTGGTTGTATCGTGTAATACAAAATTTTGCGGTCACAAATAAGTGTTATTTCTTGAAAAAGAGTCATTTTGCTAAATGAAAAAGAGGCCCGCGCGAGTTGTTGCGCGAAAAATTCTTTTTTCAGCCTGCCTTCTCCGTGGATTTTAGAATCTCTCTTAGAATATTTGAAAATATAAAATCTACGATAGAAAACAGAACAGACCTCGAATATATATATACATATATATATATGTATATGTGTGTATATACATATATATGTATATATATGCATGTATGCATATGTGTATATACATATTTTTCTCCCAACATTCAACATCAATTCGCTTGCGCTGTTATCGTTTATTATATTATATTACGCTTCATTTTTACTAGCGTCGTTATTATTTTCATTATTATTGTTGTTACTCATCGTTTATCGTTTTATTCTTATATATGTATAACGATACGTATATATATGTATATTATATGTATATTTATATATCCCTTTAAGCTTACGTAATAATAAATCATTCTTACGTGTTATTAGTAGCGTTTTCTTTTATGATACAGATTGTCATGTGTCGGCAATTTATTATGTGCCGCCGATACGATACGCCCTCTTAATCGAAAGCCTTTCTGATTATTAAAGTGAAATTTTTTTTAACGACTCTTTACGAGACAACTTTATCATATCGTCGGGTGATTTGTTTTTTGTCATTTCACCAAAGCTAGAAGACAGATGACATTGCAACACGCTAAATACTATAGATTTATCATCATTTAGCTGCGCTATTGAAATATAACAGATATCCTGACTTTAGATTAATTACTTCGACTTTTGTCCGATCAGAAATTTTATTTGAGTCAATCTTTTTATTAACGGTATGAAAATTGTGCTTTCCTTGCTCGCATTATTTTAATTAACACTTAACATTTAATTTTACTAATCACATATTAGGAATGTATTAATAACAAATTCTGTGGAGATTGATGACCTATTTACGAAACTTCAACACGAAAGTGACAGTCACATTGTAATGTGTTTCCTGCATTATTCCCTGCCTGATTCGTCAATATAATGTATATTTGCTATTTTGTGACAGCTTGGAAGAGCTTATCAAAAATAATATTTCTTATAATGATATCGAGTCACAAAATTTCATACAATTATTGAATTAAAATATATAATATGTATACATTCAAAAAAAGACATAAAAAATCTAATCAATTAGAATATTTGATAATGCTGCATGTTATTATAGCTATAGTAGTTTCTAATTTTATAATATTTATTTCAAAAAATGGAAGCCGAATTCAACTAAATTAAAATTCATTAAACTAGAAATTGTGAAATATATGATATGGAAGCATTATATTATAAAATAGTTCCTATATATTAAAAATTTTAAACAAGATATATAATTATTTTTGATAGAAAATTTTTAGAAAATTTTATATTCGAAAAAAATTATGTACAGAAATCGCTCTATGCGTTAAACTTTTATATTAACCAATTTATATATTGATAAATCAGTATTTCAATTCAACTAACATTTATACCAGATAACCCGAAAGATTCTCGAACAGAAAACTTTCGAAATTTTTTAGACCTCCCTCGAGTAACATTTTAAAGAAACTTTCAAAAACACTCCGTTAAGTATATTAACGTCCATTAACATCGTCCTTATACCATTATCCTTTTCACAGATGACTTTGATGACGAAATAAGGATGGTAAGCTAATACGTCACCAAATGCAATTGAATTACTATATAAGTATCAAATAAAGTACACGCGAATGGAGCCGAGATTATGTCTAAAACTTATTATTCGTCGAGTGGCTTAGCAACGACCTCGTGTGATATCGGAGAAACTTATCACAATACACAATTATCGATTCCTACATATCAGTTGCAATGGCAACCAAATTATTCTAATGTTGTAAGTCATTGCTACTGAAAAGAATGTCGATTACTCACATATAATCCATCCGATAACACAACATGAGCGCCGCAACATTACAAGAGAATAATTTTTCAATCACTTGAGAATCACACACATCACTCCTTTATCGATACGTGTTTCTCAGGTTTTTGTGGCACCTTTCGCGTGTTTGTTAACTTTCATAGTCCACAGTCGAAACTTTCTTGATCCTGTAAATTCCTCTGATATGCCTCCAAACAGCTGTCGATGTTTCTATATATGCCTGAATTCGCCTGGTACATCAGAGTCTCGAGGATCCTCTCGTTCTTTATAACCTTCGATGGTAATACGATCTGGAAAGGCGAGAAACAATCTTTTTTGTAATAAAAATTATAGTCTTGTGGGATTTAAAAATTATCGTTAAAAGAATGCGCTATTTAGATAATTTTTCAGATCATTTACGCGATCAAAGAATTGCCTTTTTATCCTTTAATATTGTCTAATATTTTTCTTTCGATATCTACCCTAATTAGTTCATGAGGCGTTATCTTATGTAACTTGAGATCCCTGCTGAGCCTGTCCATGATGCACTTGAACTCGACTTTGGCGTCGATTTTGGTCGATTTGGTTTTGATTCTGTGCTTTGCCCAGGTCAGCATGGCCTCGAACTTCTTGACCTCCGGCAGTTCGAGGCCACGGCACATAATCATCTGCACCATTGATTCGCTCAGAGTAACAAAATCCGGGTGATTGAAGAGCAATTCGGCCCGCGTCTCGATGAATGCGAGAATCATGTTGACCAATTCCGAAGCGGACGTGTAACGCCAGTAATAATTCTCGAGGGCGCACAGCATCACGCAAACGATCTCGACCCTGAGGAATTGCTTGGCGTGATGGAAGCAAGCCTGAAGGAGCTCCGGCAGATCGTAGTGCTCCGCGGCGCATATCAGACCGGGTATGTTGCTACACGTCAGCGGACAAGATCCGGTGTGCAGGTAGTCCAGCAGAATTCGGAAGGTCTCCGGATCGAACTCGATGATGTCAAACTGAAAATATTTATTTCTATTAATAGAAGATTAAAACTCTCTACAACTATGGTAGTTGTGGCTTCAAGACTTTTATAATTGGTCAATAATATTTCTTAGAATATTACTTTAACAATAATTTAATATTAATCACTGATTATTAAACAGATATATATTTTAGGGCAAAAAAGAATAGAAAATCAAAATAGTTTGTCCCCCCTTTCAAGATATAACAACAAAATTATTTAGTTTTAATATAATTAATAAATTACTTATAAATTTCTCAGAAAATTTTAATTTGATTTAATTGTATTATTATGTAGTAACGTAAACATGTATAGATATTCTCTTTCATTGATTTTCTCAATGCTGAGATATACGTTAACCATTAGCATCTTGCTCACCTCAGTCTGTGCTAGTTTGGCTCTATCTACTTTCTGCGCGTCCGCGCAAACGCTGAGTCGCGGCACTGCCAATTGTGCTTGTTTGTCCTTATCTTTTGCCTCCTTATCTGTAAAGGAAAATTCTGTACTTCCACTCAATTGTAAAACAACGTAACATCGTACGATTACGTCTTTACTGGCGTTATTTAAACATTTGGATTACCATTTTATTATATCTCCCTACGACATATTTACCTATGAACTTTTATTATGCATTACATTTGAATGAAATTAAAAAGAGAGTATTCGACATGAGATAAATCGAGGCTTTTCCTCGTAAAAATTGAGACACGTACTACTGCAATCCTGCGAGCTGGCCCATCGCTTTCGGTCCTCGCTCTGCAGAGTGCTGCCGTGCTTTCGAATGCTCCTGCCCCAGCCTGCCGTGATCGTACCCAGTCGTGAGAAGGCCCGCTTCACCATCGGCGACGAGGGGACACTTTTGGGCCTAAACACATCAGAACCAGTATCTCACAGAAACCGCGGAGCGGCACCTCAAGGTATGGAGATGGTATTTACGGGCATTTCACGCAGGAGACAAGAATGACTCCAAGGGTGGAAGGAAGGATTGAGTATAGATGGAAGGGACAAATATCGAATATAAAGTCACGAAACAAAAACTAGACAACGATGAAAGCTCACTTTCGATATTAACAATTTGTACTTATCAACAATTTGTACGTGCGAAAAGGATCGAAAGAATTTGTGCGCACAATTCGTCGAATCCATAGCAGCGATATAAATCTCTTATCAGTTTAGTACAGTTGGCGATTGTCACATGAAATTTAGAAAGTGAAACAAAAACAACGCCGAATCGTAGTAATATAAGATTACCGGCAATGCCACAATAAAAGTAGATAAAAGGAAGCATACTTGATATCAACATTACTAAAAGTATATATACAAATTATAGCGCTTCTTTGTTTTATAAGATACAGATTACGAAAGAAAACGTCTTAGAAAACAGAAAAACACTAACTTAGAAAAAGACTAACGAGCAAATGGCAGATTTCATTCGTAGAATTTTGGACATTGATTATTTCTCTTCAGCGATCAAAGCGAATTCGCCACGTGAATCGTATCATTCGATAGAATATTGCAAGTGCCTCTCAGAGAAGAGCATGCTACATAAAGTCCAATACACGATACAGGGTTTGATTAACAATTTGCAACTTTTGCATTATACGGTAGTATGTAAATAAAAAAAGTTACGAGATAATCATGCGGTGCCATGAGGATAGGAGACATGGATGTGCCGTGAAAAGATACATATATTACGATATAAATATGAAAGAAACATTCGACACTGAAAATCACAGGCATTAGTCTCACCATTCAAACGAGATTTTCAATTTATTCTCATTAGAGAAGTCCAATTTCTCTATCTCACGTAATATCACAAAATCCACGTGTTCTCGCTCGAGCTTTGAGACCTGAATAAATCCGTAGTCAATGTGTCCAAGCGAACACACTCTCAAATAGCCAATCGTTCAGCTTCGCAACCATATATTTGTTTAGCACTGTTCTCGATTTGTTTAAAGATTTTGATTTCGTAGCTTACCACTTTTCATAATGACGCATTCCACCGCTTTAACGAGCGAACTTCGAATATATCGTTCTGAACTAAGATTCATGAGACTAACAGATGAATAACGGACTAATGGCAACACTCATGACCATTAAAACGTACCTAGGACTCTCCATGTCAGGAACTTGCAGGAAGTTCGAGCTTTTCGGCTTCTGCGGACTGAGCAATGTTGGCGCCGGTCTCGCGAGCAACTCGGCAACCGGTACTTGCGGACTTCCGAAACCCGCCTGAATTCCGTATAACATTTCTTGAAACACTCTGTATAAAGATAAATACGTATCGATTAATTTTCACGCTGTGTCGAACGGGGATGAACTTTTTATGCTCAATCAATTTTTCACGCTTTCGCTTAACAGAAGTATCTTTTTAATCGTTAATCAATCGGTCTAATTGCTGAATTTACATATTTATTTAAATTTGTTTAACTATTTAAAGCTCATCGAGCTGTGAAATGTTGAACTTGTTAGAAAATATTTATTTGAAATTAGTGAATGAGAAATGAAAAACTGTTAATGTTAATAAATTAATGTTAAACTTCTTTTTATATCAAATAAATTAAGCATAAATAATTTGAACTTGTTTGATATTAATTTACATTTTCATAAAAATTATATATTTTTAAAAATATCTTTACCCATAAGAGCTATATATATTTATTACTTATCACTCGCAGAAAAAAAATTACTCTCAAATTGAAATTTATGTATTGAAATGAACACGATCATTTTTCGAACACGATCAGTTTTGAAACTAAAGATACTGTCAAAACAACAATGTTCTTTTTTTGTGCTTAAGTATTTTAAACTTTATTTTGTTTTACACACACACACGCGCGCGCGCGCGCAAAACGAGTATATCCACAATCTTCGAGAAAGAGAAAACATTTGTTACCTGCTTCTTACTGCTAGAATCGCTCTGACACCGATAAATCGGACTTTTTGTTTTTGGTGTCCCGGCACAAGGAAGGACACATCGAAGAGACTAGTGTTCAGCGTTATGTTCGCTGAATTATTGAGGAACACCCTAGTAAAGTCCTTTGCGAGTTGATCATAATCCTCGAACTGATCTCGCACCGAGTCCAACAGTGGTGAAGACGGTCTCATGTGTCCAATCGGTCGCCAAGAACCTCGTCTAAAAATCAATAATCATTAGTTTAATCGTGCTGATCAATATTTCATTGATATTTATGATCAATTATGCTTATCAACGAATTACACGTGTAGCTAATTAAATCAATTTGTTATTTATGGTGGTAATGTATTTTAATATGAAAGAGATATTTTATATACATGGTAAAGTAAAGGAAGGCGCAAAAATTGTATGGAAATATATTAATGCAAAATGTAATAATCACATTTTCAGATTACTCTTTTACTTTATAGTAGTTGTTTTAGTTAAAATCTTTTGAATATTATTTTGTCACCATCGCGTCTCACCTATATGGTTTCGGAATCTGGCCGGTTTCCGCGTGATTGGCGAGATTCGCTACGATATCCTCCAACATTTGACTTCTCGTCCGTTCCTGCATCCTCGCGAATTTCGGCGCGGAATAACTCGCCCTCTCGCCATTTACGATCTTCGTTAATATCCATTCTCGAAACATCGGACCTGTTGCGTTCGAAAACCCAATTCGATAGATTAGTTCAACGTAGGGGAGATTATAAACTGATACAATCTTGAGATAATCAGCCAATTTAATCTTACCATTTAGATTGTCTACCCTTTACGATTAAAAGCTCGATAATTGTAGCGTAACGCCCGAAAGTGGAAATTAACAAAGTAATATCAAATTTGTTCAACTTTGTCACCAGCCATACAGATTTTATAATGAAGGTTATATTATTATGCAAATTATATAATTATATTGTTATTTGATGCATTCATAATGCCAATAATTAAACGTTAAATAAAATAATATCTATTGTGATAGAAATAAAAATGTAGTTATAGCTCTCCCAGTGTTATGCGAGAGCTTTTCATAAATTCTGTTTTAAATCGAATGAAATTAATTTCCTTTATATAATTGTGTATTTCATATGAGAAATGTTATAACATTTACCTTTTTCGAAGACACTTTGCTCCCATAAATACGGTTTGTAGGCCCCAACTTCATCCCTCGTAACTACGGACACCTCGTATCTCGTAACTTTCCGCTTTATCCGTGGACTCACTCGCACCAAGATAAACGTGTGCAAAAAGTGCGACTTGATGCAAGCTGGACTGAAGGTCGTGTTGTCGGCTTCCAAAAATACGACGCACACTATATCGTTGCCAATGTGCCTTTTTCTCTGAAGCTGCGCGTGCGGAGAGAGAAGATTTTTCAATTAAATTCTCGGCACGTTTTATCACATTTAAAATCTTTTAGTTCGCGTTAAAACGATCGAGATTCGATAAAAGTGAAATTGAAACAGCAGTGCAAATAGATAACTCACTTTTTGAGGATCGTGTTTCTCGTAAGGCAATAAGGTAGACACGTGGAACATTATCTCGATACCCCTCCAGTTGGTGTAGACAGAATATAGGCCCGTCAAGTCGTGTACGGTGTCGAGACCACCTTTGTACTTGTCAAATCCCTTCAGTCTGACCTTGTCCCCGAGAATCTGCAGAAATTCCTCGAAGAGCGGCGAGTTGTCGTTGTTATCGAGTATCTCCTCCTCGGTGTACTGACCCTCCTGAACATAAATCATCCCCACCTTCAGCTCGGACTTGATAAAAACTTGATCGAGCTTTAGAAGTTCTTCGGGCGTATCTGGCAATTGGCCCAAGGTTAACGGCGGATTGATGTTCACCTCCTTGCCGAGACTACGTACCACTTCTTCTCGATTATACCTGCAAAACAGATCTGCCATGTCTCACATATCCCCGTGGAGATATTGATTGATGCGATAAATCGGCAATTTCAACTTGTTGAATGTGCCTGCTAGAAATAAATTTCTAGTGCAATTTTAACGTAGAACTGAAATTTCAATACATACACGACTAACAATGCGTTTTATTACATCTATTTAGTCTAGGAACCAAGATTATTTATATTTGAAGTAACAATTTACCTAGTCTTACCGTATAAATTAATGCTTTTGATAAAAAGTAAAGTTTCTATTAAAAAAACACGAATATTATATGTACGCGAGAATGAAATGTGATTCAGAATTTACCGATCGGCAAAGACACAACTGGCAGGGATAAGGCCGTGGACCGTGTAACTGATGGCTCTGACCAAAATTCTAAACTGGTCGCGGTTGTTGAGCGTCTCTTGTTTGATGCTGAGTATCACCGGTCCCAAATCCTCATCGTTCGTGAAGTAATTCCAATGCTCCGAGCCATAGAAATACTTCTCGTAGGTCTCTTGTTCGACCGAAGTGAGCTCGAAACCTTGATTCTTTTCCCATTGCTCCTCAATGGTGGTCTTCTTTCGAGGCGGATCGTCCGTGTCGCCTTCATTCTCCGCTTCGAACAGGCAGGAGGTTTTCTCCTGATGCTTCCGCATCGACGAACGCTCCTCCGCGTTCTGTCCCTCCGCCTGTTCGGGATCAGTACCTTCATGTTCGCTCTCACTTTCGTCCCAGATTGTGTCCGACGTGACCTGTGGTCGCGAGCATTCGATCCAATAGCCGGGCGTTGGTATCAGGTTGTGCGGGAACTCTTGACAGAACTCGTCTACGAAAAAATTTATGTTTAACTTGCGTTTATTCCTAACTTACTCTCTCTCTTTCTGTACATATATATATAAATTTTATTTTCTATAATGAGTAGCAACAAGCAAAAAGGTTATTATAAAAATACAAAGGTTTCCTACAAAAACTAAACAAGCCCAAAAAGTTAAACTTGTAGGAAACAAAAAACTATTTTTACCATTTATTATGTAAATGTGGTAATTTTTTTTGAATATACATATTTGTGTATAATAAGAAAATTAAAAAATTTATATTAGACTTTGATTAATATTAATTAATATAAAAATATTTGAAAAAAATTTTTTTTATTTATTTAAAGAAAAAATAAAAAATCTCTAAACTTAGTTTGGTTCGTACAGGAATTTTATATTTAATATTAATTTATTTCATATTTTACACTAATATTTTTTATAATAGTAATAATCACAGAAATGAAGAAGAAAGTATTAAGGTTTGAAACAATAATTTTTTATTCTTTATTTTACAAAATTATACAAATTGATCATAGCAAAAACATTCTTGTATATTTGTCTTTTTATATAAACGTCATAATTTTTCTCCGGGCACATAAGAACAAAATTTTAAGCTTTGATTCTAATATATTTTAAAGGTTTTTTTTATGAGTCCTCAAAATATATACTAATATATTTTGAAGACTCGTGAAGAAACCTTTAAGCTCTTGTTTAGTTCTTGCGAAAATTTACTATCTACTATTTATTTTTCATTTTTGGTTTGATTCTTACCGGAACGAAATTATTCACGGTGTGCTATTAATAGATTTATCGCTATAGCCTAGATTAAAAGAAAAGAACTTTTTTGTAGAAAAACCTTTCAATTACAGTAAAGAAAAGGTAAAAAATCACTATATGATAAGCCTTGCCGATAGCTTTTGCGAGCTATTTCTATGATTGTACATTGTAAAAATAGAAGTTTCATAGAACAAGCGAGAAGTCATTAAAGAATATAATCACTGAGTAATATCATAGCGCAAAAGTTATTACACTGTCGTGGTACACGTTGTACGTAAATGCAATAATCCTAAACGTTTTCATCATGAAGCGCGCGGACGTCGATTGGGCAATTTCGCTCAAAGCATGATTAACGTTAATTAAACCCGTTCGACTAGAGCTCTTCTCGACGGAGCAAATTGGTCAGTGATGGCGCCGGTGTCTTTGTTTCCCGCAGATACGAAAAGGATCAGTCGGATCATTCTCGAGGCGAAAGAGAGGGGTTTGTTTAGAAATTAGTGGAACAAAGAAACGAGATGAAAGAGATAGAGAGAGAATCGAACAGAACAAATAGTATCCAAAGACGAGCACTCCGTCGGACGGAAAATCATTAAGAGAGGAATCCGATCTGACAAAGTAGTGTCTCGAGAACGAATCGACTGTGAGGTAGAATCCAGATGCGGAAAACCTCCAAGAGATATTTTCCGTTTTACAATGCCGGACTTATATGTCCATTTAAGTTACGTATCTCTGGTAGAGAGGCGTGCAAAATGTCTCCTTAGCTTCGGACTCGAGCTTAAGCTGGAGCCTGATACGTATCTGAGATTTTTAGTTAATACAATGAGAGGGGCCACGCTCGTACATGTGTGAGCTGTGTGATTCGTGATACTATTTCGAAATTTCAAATTTCAGAAACATCGAGTGTATTGACTGAAGAAATCTCGAACCCGTATCCCTTTTCCCGACAAGCTCGATAAGGTCAATTTTCCTACTCTTCGTTTCTTCCATACTCATTCTAACTGCACTCGTCTCCGCTCCATCTAACGGAATATCGAGCTTAAGTGATATAGAATTATCGATTTAGCGAGGCTGAAGTGGAAACGTCTTGCACGTCTCTAAATGTTTCTTCTTCTCCGTACACCCTGCCATCTTGTTTATTTTATAAATCTTCGTTTTGCTTTCCGTTCCTTCTGTTCCTTCTGCTGGCGCGCGACTGTCGACGATACCGCAGTCGATTCACTGTAAGGTAGAACACCAAGCTGTTTGCAAACAGGGCTTGGTATTCGAACTTAGAGTGAGCCGCCCGCGGTGCCTCCTCTTCTTCGGCTCCGCTGCTGTGAATCGACCTAACTGCCGGGCTCTTTGTTCGCATATAATGGCCATCCCTTTGACTATATAAGTATGGACTGCTAGTATATTTCAGACTGTCGTCAACATTGAATAGCGCGCAGCGCTATAAAATATCAACGAGAAAACGGCGAACTAAACTGCGCTGCCAAATTTTGTTTAAAGTGTTATATTTTAATATTTTATCTAATAAATATTTTTAAGAGAATAATTTTTTTACAATTTCAATTTCCATTAAAACCAAAAATACTGTTTTTACAATTAATATAACTTCATGTCCTTTCGTTTAAATTTTCCGGTATTTTTAGTATTTGAGGGCACTGAAAATTGCATTCAATGTTGGCTACAAAGATCTCTCACTTGCTCTAATGGGAAAAGTAGGAGTGCTAGCAGTCCATACTTGTATAGTCAAAGGGCCATCCATATCTCACTGGAACACGAATTTCGACACGGCGCAGGTGGCTATGGTTTCGACCTCCTTCGGGATTCGCGGGATTTCTTCGCTTTGTAAAGCAAAAGAGATCAGAGTACATCAAAGGAGTAGATAATTCCTTAAAATATAAACGTTTTAATAACTATTGACTGATGGACGCACTTTTATCGCAATGTCATCGATCGAGATCTTACACCCAATAAATTTATATATTTTTATGTTTTTGAATTCTGTGTTTCAGGATCGAATAGTAATCGACATATGTTTTAAAAATCAAAATGCATAGACTTCTTTTAATTATACAGACACATTTGTGCGAAGATTTAAACGCAAACGATCGTAAACTACTACCTAAAGATTATATCAACGCTTTGCAATTTAGTTCGCTCTCAAGTTATCTGGTACACTGGATGATCCAATTCAACGCATTGAATACAAACTGAAGAAATGCGACGCCTATTATTTCTTCTTTAACAAGTATTCCTTTTTCCTGACTCTGATACGTCACATTTTTATCGTAAGACTTATATTCGGCCATCCGAATTCAACGTGACGAAGTAACTTCGCACATATAATCGTGCGTAATCCAAGACAGGCGGAACCACCTGTAGCTTCATCTCATACATATGCACTCTTCCAAAAGTCAGTGGCACCGGGCTCATTCGCGAAAATGCAAAGCGACGATAGGGGAGAGAAAGAAAAAGGAAGAGAGAAAGAACGAGCGATTCCGGCGGCGACGATGGAAGTACTTACCGGAGCACGCCTGGGGTGGCAACGGGAAGATCAGCGTGGTCGAGGACTTTCGTCTCGCAACTGCACAGCCTAAACTTTGTGGTTTGAAGCTGCGCAACTGCTGCATGAAGTCCGAGCACTCCATCAGCGCCACGTCGGCAAAGTGCAGATCGCAAAGTATCTGGTTCTTGAATCTGAAATGCAGAGCAGCCCTCAGAATTCATCCGTTGAAAATGAGCGGCTTTACTTTATTGCGGGTGCTTCTCATCCAAGAATTATAAAACGGAGCTGCGTCTGTAGCATCAAAAGGTTTACAGCGTTCAATTAACGATATTGTTTTCTCGCCATTCATCGTAAAAATATGCACTTTCAAAAGGATCTCATGACGAATGAATATAATAATAATTGCAAACATCTTAATTCAATAGTGCGATTAGGTAATTAAAAAACACGAATAACCAAATTGATATTTATAACAAAAGCATGATGGATTGATTGTAAAAGAAATAATTGAGACAGATATCTGATTTTATATGTAGGAAGACAGAAAAATCTCTCCGGTTGACACGTTTCATTTCAACATGATAAAACTCGTGGACTAAAACGAGTCTTATCGTGGATGAAAACAATCAAGAGGAACGAAGTTTCATGAGAGTCCGGATCACTTGATAAAACGTGAATCCGTTGTGGCGTCCCAACGGCGGCTGTTATTGGAACACGTCGCTCCCCTTATCTCCTTTATCGTTCCCTTTTATCGCGTGGATTTACGCGATACCAATTAAAATGGACTACGCCGAGATTCGCTAGGAACTGTGATAATCCGTAAAGGAACATGCTTAATCTCTTTGCAATTTATTTAATTTCCGAGATATACCATTATATAAATTTCGAATAAAAGAGTGTATCTGTATCTCCTTTATCACATTTACTTTGAATTATAATAATATATTTATAGGACTGACATTATGTAAGAAAAAATTAATGTTAATATTATAATATAATAAACATCATTAACTTCTATATTTCGCGTAAAATCGTGATCCGGAAAATTGATAAAAGTATATACATGTAGAAGCACTTGCCATTAAATTTCTCAACCCACACCTAATAATTGTTAATGCACGCTCAATATTCGTCGATATTTCATTAGTTCGATATAACAATGATCGACTGTCGCGGACACAAATCATAGAAAATATTATTTCCTAAGCTTCGCATGAAATTTCTATTTATGTATACTTTTTGCGCGGCGACAGGCGACGGCCTCATAATAGCGACGCATTAGCGACTTGCGTAGAAGTTTGTAAAAACGATCAGTAATCGTATAACGTAACATTAAAATGTCCATTCCAATTCAGCCTGCATCTGACAGGATTCCGCTCGCGTTATTCCCATGGCCTGACGGCGGTCCGTGCGACGCGGAATAATAAAAAAAAATATTTTTCGATAATCCCTCGCGCGCGCTCTCGGCGCAGGGAGAAAGCTTGTCGGGGGATGACATTATGACGTACTGTGACGCGGCGTTTTCAACAACGGGGAGGGGGGGGGGAGAGCCCCGGAGATAACGTCCGTCGTAACGTTCGTTGAATCGCAAATGGGCCTCTGAATCGCGGCGATCCGATATGGAGGGATATCGTTCGTCCTTTTATTCACCACGAGCCGCAGTTAAAATCGCCGATTCAACTCCACGTCGCACGTGACTCCGCGTCGATCGAACTCGACTTTACGATCGACTGAGCCCCGCGATCTGATGATCCCCCATACGTGACGTAAACGTTCTCGAATGGATAGAGGCGCGATAGATTGGCCGTGCGCATTCATTTCGAGACCGAATCTCATTCGGCCGTTCGTAAGTTCGATCGGATGCGCGAGCGTGCGAAAGCGCGATATTCCCGGTCGAACAATGGTTCGCGTGACTCTTAACGAAACGCGGAGTGACGTTCCGTGTGCGGGGAGGAGCGTGTCGCAATTTCGTTGAATTTCGGCCGCGGTTAAATTAATCGGGAATCGCGAATCTGCCGACGACGAACGCTCGATTTGATTCGCTGCGTTTATGTCGCGAGTACTTCTACAAGTTCGTCAGGAAGAGTCGTAAAAGTCGGACGGCGACGTGATGCATGAATGGCGAAAAAAAAAAAGAAGCGCCTTTTTCTCCGTCGCGATCTATTGACGCCTCTCTCGCCCCGGCGGACAAAGTGTTACATCGCGAACGGAATCTCTGTTTGCATGGCGACGCGCATTACAAAAGCGCAGCTGCGCGACTGACTACTGCTCGGCTGAATAAGTTTCTCGCTCTGCACAAAGGGGACCTGCACGTGTGTGTTATATTTTATTTCATCTGCGGATTACTGCACACAGATTGGTTACAGAATTATATAATACATTTTAAGAAAAAGAAAGATATACCTTTCTCGAAAATGCGGAGGAAATTCTGATGTATTACAATTTACGTGATGAGATGACAAACAAGTCGTCAACGATAAAAAACGGAATCATGAGTCTCATATCAAAAGAATGAGAACAAGCAGTTTACATTTACTTATCAATTGTGTTATCCGGCGTCTGTGAAATACGGATCAAACAGTATATTTCGCGTCTATTTCACCGAGCATATCTCGAGTATTTCGCTACTCAACCTTTACGTCGGAAATATCTTGAGAATTCAGCATCATGGGATCGCCCGTGCCAAGGATCTTGTTCTATAAGCGTTGGCTTGGTTTTTAAAATATGAAAAAGGAGTCGAGAGTAATGTAGCATCGGGCAAATAGCATGGTCATAATCCTGCTGAATATTATACAGTTATTTACGTTTTCCTAAACGGCGTTAAATTGTGAATAAAAATAATTTTTACGGGCAACATCTCGCACGCTGCCGATATAATACCGCGATCAGCAATAAAACTGCACGTTTGACTGCATGATTTACCGTTATCCTAAATAACAGCACTTTTCAGATATAAACTGTAAAGCGTATTCATCCGCTGGACGTCCATTTTGTATGCGGCTGAATGCAGATTGCGTGAAATCGGGCCGGGAAGGGGAGCAGAGCAATAAAAAATAATAACTCGACGAGCAAAATAATAAATGATAACCCGGATGATGAAATTGCAATTTGTGACTAAGCATTTTTCTGGCAATTTCCGGAGCATGCATTACCTTTCTAGATGCTAGGGAGCAATATAAAGTCGCGGAGTTTTGTGCAGAGAGTGCAAATATTATAAGCAATGCAAAATGAAACTGTTCAAAAATTCTAGTTGTCCAATAAAAAGTATCCTGCAAAGCACAGAAAGTTTGTGGAAACATTGCAGAAATATTTTATTACCACACTACACATGGCAAAAACTTTGCAAAATTTTGCTGTCCGTTTTTAGAAATATTACAATACAATATTATAGTAATATTACCGCAAACACAAAAAAGCCACTTAAATTTTAAATAGGAAAGATATTAAAAAGAAATAATATGAACTAAACAGTATAGAATTATGTGTCCATAAAACACAGATCTAGGTTACTAAAGGTATTAAATTTAATAGGCGATTAAATGCACAACATTAATTTAGAATAATGTATCGTTCTCTATTGTCGTTAAATTTTTTAAATAAATGTGAAAACTCGCGAAAGAATATATACGGATATGCCATATTTATAATATTATTACTCGACTTTGCATTATCAAAAAGAAGAAAATAGTGAAAAAAACATTTTATAAATTTTATTTAAAAAAAAAGAAATTATATTGGAATATTTCAGAAGCACTATTAAAATGTAAATAGGCAATAAAATTTTAATAATGTTGTAACAATATTTTAAATATCTGAAAAGCAATTAAGATTCTATGTATAAATA
Organism: Monomorium pharaonis; assembly: GCF_013373865.1. NCBI lineage: Eukaryota > Metazoa > Arthropoda > Insecta > Hymenoptera > Formicidae > Monomorium > Monomorium pharaonis. The sequence continues at coordinate 22,234,729 of NC_050469.1, forward strand.
TTTGTGTTTAGAATTTAAATTTAAAAATGTAGTTTCTCAAAAATTTTCTTGAGTACTAATGAAATCCTATAAAAATCAATTTTCAAAATAAAAAATAAATTTCCTAAAAGTTCCAGGCTTTTCCGGTGTTTTCGCAGTAGTAAATGCCCTGTAATTTATATAAATAAATTCACAATGCGCTGTTAATATTATTATAATATACATATTATATAAAGTATGTATTATAACACGTGTTAATGTAATCTATGTTAATAAATTATTAATAAAGCAATTGCAAATTTATTTTTATATAAATATTTATGTAACTTTCTTAACTTTTTTCATTTGTGTATATGTTTTATAGTTTGTACGTGATTTAAATAACGTAATTTTTAGAGTGTCCTAAAATCACAATAAAATTTAATACTAAAACTTTGTGAGTACAAAAGTTATAAAAATTAAATTGTATTTTAGTTGGAAAATTTTTTCCAATCGCGGAAGTTTACTATCATGCATTTTAAAATATATAGTATAGTTTTAAACAATTAATTACGGTAGTCTCATGCTTAAATGCAACACAAGGCTTTTGTATATAAAATTGCTTCTAAGCTTAATCACTTAGAAAATATACACATGTACACAAATATTTTTTACTTAAAATCTTAACAGCTTATTTTCACGATATGTTTAAAATATTGCTGCAATATTATAAAAATCTTTGTATATCTACATTTCAATAATATTTCTGAAATGTTGCAATAAGCAAGATTGCAATGTTGTTGCAAAATTCTATACTGTACGAGGCGTCTCTCAAGATTTTTGAAAGACTAGCATTCTCCTAAAGTATTCTCAAGTACGATATTGGATTAACGGACGAAATCGTTAGAGTCTCGATGAAATGCGGGAATCCAATAAAACGAGTCTGGTAATGAAAGTAGAAAAGGCGTGCCCTCACGCTAATGAGACACGGCTTACGATAATACTGATTAAGGATAATATTGTTTTACAAAAGTTGGCCGGAAGTGTAAACCGCATCGAGAGCGCGATTCTATAATATCTTACTCACCGTCTCGCCCGCTTTTGATTGGGTCCCGTGAGATTCAGGCCGCAGCTGTTACATTTTAGGCACTCCTCGTGGTAGTGGTTGTTGTCGTACAACGGCGATGGTTCTTGAAACAATAAGCGCAGAGAGATAGAGTTCAGTTCTCTAAAGGACGTCGGATAACACTTAACGCACACCTTTGTTTCCCGGCCTCTTACTGCATACCATGGTACATTCGTGTCGACTGTTAGTTTTCATTTTACAAATTTTGTATAAAAATTATTAAGCAACACAGGTACTTTATAATCTCTTTAAAAAGTATTTGAATAAATCTGCATTAATAGCCGACAAAATAAAAAAAAAAAAAAAAAAACAAATGCGCAAAATAGAGATGTCCAAAGGTGTGCGTTAAGTAATAATATATGATAAATGCTTGCAATAAAAGCTAAAACAAGAAAAACTCCATAAATTTTTAGAAAAACTTAATTGTACTTAATAAAGCATCTCTCATAACAGAAGATATTTTGTCAGAATGTCAAAATGTGTTAAAATATCTGTGAATTAGAATATCTGTCTGAGATAGAGATTCCCACAGTATCCAGTTAAAACCTCTAAAGTTTACATTTATGCGCTTTGTAAGGGGGGAGCTGTAAACATCTGTCGTAAACAAAATCCATTTTTACAATGATAAAGAGGTAAATGTTTTTCTCCGTGTTCACGCGGACTTTTTTTCTCGCGTCCGTCATAAGCATCTTCCATGCGTCGCGTAATACCCCTCTTCCATCCCTCTCTCTCTCTCTCATTATCACCATTAAAACCTCGCAGCTGTTCGGGAGAACTCGCGCATCATCCCCCGTTCCATTTACACTATTTTTCTGCCGTCGCGTTTCCCCGTCATCCGATGCTCCCCCATTCCTCCCCCTCTCATGTCCTTACTTAACTACCCTTCCGCGAGGTCGTGACGAGCTTAAAGCTGGGGTGTGGTCGGCGCTCTCGTGACACCACATCACATCACGGCATCATCGGAGGCCGTAAAGAATGCCAGCGCGAACCAGGCATGGAATTTTGATATCGAGAGGAAGGCGGGCGTCGCGGCGCCACGCCAGTCTCGCCAGGAAGCAGGACGGCGGGGCTTTCGTGACTGCCGCGATATGTACTAATTGCACGCATGCATGCACGCACGCACGTACATCTATCCGTCAATGGAGGCCGATGGATACCAGCGTGCTCTATTCCGTGACTGCAGAATTAATGGAGTTGTTCCGAGCATGAAGTATTTCGCGAACGTGGCTTCCATTCTTAAATCTTTCACTTGACAAACCTAAGAACGTGATCTTAAGATATTCTATTACAGCGTAATAAAAAAGAAATATGACGAAACGTGGGGAAAACACGAGAAGAAATTTTAAAAAATTGTTCTTCTTATTTTTTATATTATTATCTCAAAATAAATTTTTCCAAAATATTTATGATTCTTTGATTTATTATTGTGAATTATGAGAATGTTGATTTATGAAAATAGTTGCAGAATAATTTTGCGGTTTTCGGAAGAGGAATCGACATGAATATTTATGTAAAATTTTTATTGAAAATTATTCAAAGGAATCGTTCGAATCCTTCACAATAGTTCAAATCAATTCAGAATCTAGAAAGTCAGAGAAGTCCCGCTGTGGCAACATCCCTTCTTGCACATAAAGGACAGACATCCCGACTTGGGGTCTCGTTGTTTAACTTGGGTTGTTAGAAAGTTGTATAATGTAATGATTATTACGTTTTAACAACGACGACATATATCTTGAATAGAAATGGCGAACTCACTGCCGGTAATTGAAATTTGATGAGTTGAAATTGTAATGGCTTCCTACATACACAAGATGTTTATTTTTAATTAAACGGGAGAAATTCATATATATTAAAAATCATATTTGATGTAATTTTAATTGGAACGTTTCGCACAATTTCGGAACGTAATAACAATGAGATATAATGTGACATTCTATAAATACGTTATCGTGAAATAGAAGCAATTGTTTATTCGTCTCAAAATATTATTGTTCCGCAAGTAAATATAATTACGATGGAAATGTAATTTTTGTTTGCGAATTTATTTCAATACGGCAATTTTATAGCTAAATGATTTTTAACTTTAATTGTTTTTTAACAAAGCAAAGAAATAATAAAGAGAAAAATCTATATAAAATTAAATATGTAAAAAAAAATTTTCGGTAGATATTTTTGGAGCAAAATAAATTTACAAAGTCGACTTCGCCAAATGACATTATTTCGAACGAAACCAAATCGTAACCAATACATTATTAGTATTTATATACGGTCGAGAAAAGTTTAGGAGGTGCCGATGAATCTAAAATATAAAGTAGCTACGCCGTGGCAATCTCGTTACAAGTTTTCACGGACCGCAATATATTTCGTGCAAAATATCCAGATGACGAGCGAAATTATTCGCAGCGCAACTGTGATATACGTGATACGATGTAAGATTACACTGGTTGGTATATTGCCTCAACCAACGCATTATATTCTTTCCACCCTCGATTTGCACCACTATCTAGTATGCCATCTTTATATAGTACCTTCATATACTCTAAGCTTTTCTCTTTCTCCCCGATAAATTTTAGGAATCAAAATAAATTGTGTGGTTCACATAATCTTTTTAATATAAATATAAGATTTAACGTGACGCCGTCGCGTCGTCGCGCCACCGCGCATTAAACGCGAGCATTAAATTTTTTTACGCACTTTTTGATGTTCTAATATCCATGGAAAGTACTCGACATCACGCGTGATTTTTGGCGGCAGTAAAAATTTTGAAGGCTGAAGCGATGGAATAAATTCGCGAAAAAAAAAACGCGAAGCAAAAACGTCCGCATCGTGATCGCAGTGGCTCGGCGAAATAAAATCGCGCACGGCCGCAAACGAAACTGCGGGAAATGTCGATTAACCTGCAGTTTACATGTGGAGATATATATTTCAACACCCCTGTCGCGGTAATGTAGTAATAGGGTGATACCTCTTCAGGTTTTGTTTTCTTTTTTTTATCAGGAAACGCGACGCGATGCAAATCTCGTCTAAAATATATACAAGAGCTGGGGTTAAATTCTAACGAGCGTTCCACCACCGAGATAAAACATGCGCTCTGCCTCGATTTGAAGCGGAGATTTGGAAGAAGGGTAGCAGGCGAGCGAAGGAGTCTGTTGTTACTCTACACGTGCTGCGGCAGCCTTTTTAACTTCCGCCCGCAACGATTATGTTGTACTCGAGATAACCGGATTCTTATTTATACATTTTACGTGACATAATAGTGCCAGAAAATATCAATTAACATAAAACGTGTAATCAACATTTTTTGAAAAAGAAATAAAAGAAGTTTCATCATAGTCTCCCTCTCTACTTTTAATCGCGATACCGACAAGGTACGTCCGAAGTTGAAAAGTATTGAACAAACTAAATAAGAACGATGACGTTAGAAGGGCGAGTATAATATAAAACTTTATGGCGTAGCCACCGTGCCGGAAGTATTTGAAAGTATTACTTTGGAGTTACGTGTTTGTTATTCCAGACTGGTTTTAGTAACGAACGAAACTAATTAGCGTCCACGCACGAACGCGGTGATATTGACGCAGCCTTTATCAGTACTTTAACACGTTAGCGGCGGACTCGATCTACCAGGTTGGAGTTTCAAAATTGAATTTTCAGATCCGTTCCATTCAGTAAAAGGTTCTAGCCTTAGACAGGATGTGCGTTTTATTTTTATTTATTTTTTAAATTTAAACCTAAAAATTAGTAAAACAAAAAAAGACAGTCGTAAGAAGAAAAGAATAAAATTTTATTGTCAATTATTAAATATATTTTTTCAGTTCTATGTAATATATTTAATTTTCAAATACTAAAATTTTATTAAGCACCAAGTTTTGCTTTAAAAAATGGCATTTCTTCTCATAATTGTATTAATTTTCTAATGCTCAAACTTATTGTTTAAAAAAATTTTCAAACACGCACACATTTTTAACACTTTAAAACTCTTACATGAAATATTTTAATCACATTTGATTCTGCGGTTTTTTAAATTAATAGTAATGTAATTACAACACATTTTTTTCTTTGTATAAAAATAAAGATATAGGGAAGCAAAATATATCTTGGGAAACAATATATTCTAATCTGATAACTTAAATATTTTGCAACATAAACGGCAACTCGATTTCAAAGCAAAAATTCTTAGCAAAGATTTAAGACTTTATCCTTTTTCAGTTGAAAAAAATCTTCTTTTTTGAAATAACGTTTATTGCGTTTTGGATCAATTTTTTATCATAATCTCATCTTAATTCCTTTATGATAGACTTTCGCTGTGACAATTTTCCGTGTTATTTCACGACTACCAATGGAACTTCTGTGAGCATTAGATTGCATCTCTCTCGCCACTCCTAATTAATTAATTCCTCGTTGTCGTCCTACTACTCCCGCCGACAAATGCAATCTCACGGGCATACGGCGCCCTTCATAAAGCAGCCACCGCAAATAAAATTTGCGTGCGATTTCATTCCGAAGTAAAAGAAGCACGAGCACGTAATGTCACTAGACGCACGCTATCACTCACACCCACGGTCTCGACCCTCGTCTCTATCACGTGCTTAGATTAGGCGGTTTATTTGTCGTTAGTTTATAACGTCTGGGCTTGTTCGCGTGGGTAATGAGAAAATAAAACTTGTCACACATCCAATGTGACAAGAAAGCCGGCTGAAACTCCGGCGAACTCCGAGAGGGAGTTTCGTCGTCTCATTGAAAGCGACTCGCTTAATTCACATGTAAAACGCAATTACACGTGTCGAGTGCGTAATGCAATTGTATCTGATAGTTTCAGAGGATGATTCCGTCTTTAGGCAATGATATTCGCTACAGTGAAAATCGGAAAAAAAACTTAAAACAAAGTAGCGTTTTAGCGTTACCTAATATTGACTTTATAAAATTATATATAGTAGCTACTTTTATATTTATTAAATTAAAACAAGAGGATATAACACCAGACAGGTAAAATTGAAAGGAGAACCAATTATTTGGGGTAATTGTACTGGTCATTTCTATGTTATCATACACATATATTCGATATTTTAGCAATTAGACATATAATTAATGAGAGCTATATAACTACAGTTAACATGCTTTAACCTTTACCTAGAAAATTTAATTAGATTCCAATATACGAAACGTATTAGATTTTCTACTAGATTCCTTTATTTGTAGAATATGTAATCAGTTAAAAGTCGATTTTTGCCAAACAAAAACATGCTAACGATAATGTCAAGAAGTCAGTATGTTCTGTATACAATTATAAGTGATCGTAATTTAGAGGAACTATATAAGGAACGTATTTTACGTATTATATTTTATGTAAGTGAATATGGGCTACAGCTCACATTTTTAACACAAGAAATAAGAGAAAGTGCCCTTTCTCGAAAAAAAAGCGGATTTTAGTGCTTAATATTTTTTTCATATTAAATATTAAATATATTTTCTATAAACTGCATGCCGCGATATAGTGGTTGGATTTAAAACACAATTGTAAATTGAAGCTAGAAATATTTTTAATTTGGTGATCATCAAATTTAATAATGATGCTTTAAGCATCTTCAGAAACGGTAAAGAACTTGCGAAAAATATTACCACTAGCCAGGATAATTTTTATTTTGAAAATATTTTTAGATTATGGTTTAGAACAGAGATGCAATAACGTGCACAAACTATAATAAATCCAATATCAAATTGAAATCAGAAAGATGGAGAGAGAGAGAGGATGTTAATTTAGGAGCTGCATAGCGCAAACTTTCAGACAATATAAACCAAATTTCCTCGATTAAATCCGAGCCATATGGCGGCATGATATTGACGTCGGATCATTTATAGAGTTTTCCAATCCGGAGGATGTGGAAACTCGGCATATATGGTGCGCATTAGGTGCAATTAAGTCGAATTTGTACAGTATATTCTCATTCAACGCTAATTATTGGAAATAAATGGAAAATAAATCATACATTTTTGCAAAAATAATTTGCTATGGGATGAAATCTTCGTGGAAAAGTACAACTATCAGCAAAATAAAAATGTATAAATTCTTATAATCAAATGCTTTACACACAGTTAAAAAATTTGTGTCAAATTTAACATATGCATATCACATGTTTCAAACGGTCCGCTAAAATTTTTGTATTAACTTAACACAAGACAAATATGTTAAAAAGTAACATAAATATATTACAAAAAATGTAATGCTTTAATACAATTTGGAAGCAAAATGCAAAAACATAAAAAAAGTTAACATTTGCAATATGTTGACAGACATACATTTTATGCATTAATCTTAGAATTTAGTTATTTTAGAAATGTTAAACATCAATTTGACATACAAAATATTCAAATAACGTAATCATGTATATCAAATTAACACTTAAATATGCTAAAAACTTAACAAAGATTGATTTTAATACCTATTTTAAGAAATATTTTATGTAAAAATATTTGGAACGCACATAAAATTTTCGAAATTAATTTTAACGATAGACGCTTCTAGTAATGCAAAAAGTCGATTCTCCCGAAAGCCAATAACTTCTGAATTACAAACGATCGAAAACGAAGGGCTTTGAGTGAATTTGAGCTTGCCGATAGTTCACTTCCGATTCATTCACTTGGGACGATTTACTCGGGCGGATCACCAGGAGCGAACCGCGTAAATTCGGCCTTAGCAGTGAACGCGGTCTTGTCGTTGGGAATTGATGACCGGAGAACGCGACCTCGGCTGGTCGCTCGGCAGAATTTATCGAAACCAATGAAATTCCCGGGAGTTCTCCCGTCGGCGATTACCAACGGTCGCCACCAACGATGGAAATAACAATTACATCTCGCGCAATTATTGCACTCGGGATTCTTTCGTGGTTCGCGCGTCGCGGATAAAAGAATTAGGCCGCACGTTCACTTTTTTCCTCTTTTCCCTCTCTCTTTCGCGTTATATCTTTCCAAACTAATAAATCTGCGCGAATCCATCCGTACCACTCCAGAATGGCCCGTGTACCGGGAGAAAACTTCATGCAGGTTTACGACCCTATAAAATTTCCGGCTCCAAAAATTGGAATTTTAGAGAAAAGCTAACTTTTTCCCCAGACAGAGAGAGAGAAAGAATACTTTTTTTTATGAGCTTCATAAAATCATAACAAGAGAATTGTATTTTTATGCAGTGTCTCATGCACCATGCGTCAATTTTCCAATTAATCCGTGCGGATTTGCACGTTTGAATAAATCGCATAGAAAGAGTGCGCCAGGCCTTAATCACCATACACGTGGTCATACACGCGAGCAAAACGCCGATTATTTACACCCGCGTGTGTGTCAGTCGGAATTACACATTTAATCTTCGAGCGCGTCGCGCCGCGCCCATCGCGTCAATACGAGTGAAACGAATAATTGATTTGTAATTAGCGCGAGCAGTTCAAGGCGGATTACAGGCCCGAAATTAATCCTTAATAAACGCACATGCGAGAGCGGGTCGGAACAACGGCCGGGATTGATCGGCGCACGATTGATACTGAGATGAAATTTACGGTCGCCCACACTCCGGGCGTCTTCTCAGGCGTATCGATTTGTCGCTCGATTCGTTGTTGTCCTTTAATCTCGATCCTAGTCCCGACTCAATGGCGTAACAATATAACGATCCGCACGCATTTCGGCGCCGCTGTGTCCTTATTTGTTATTAATAAGATAAATGGCGGTAACACACGCGAAATTATCGGCCGTAACCATCAATTAATTATTTGGGCGTATAAAATATCGAAAGATTATGTAGCCATTATGCGGAAACGAGTAAAACGTAATATGAATTATTGACAACGGATACAAACCCTTGTTTGTGATAGCTATGATATATGACATGTGACAATAATTTGAGCGACCGGAATACAGAATATCAAAACACCGTACGGCCTCGCCCACGCATACATTTGACGTAGTAAAAAAAAAAAAAATTCCTCTCAAGTGATAAATGTCCGCATTGCACAAACTCCGCTTCTGCTTACAGATTTATGAGATAGGAGGATACGATTACTCGGACATCAATAACTGCGACGTCACACAAAAGAGATTCCTTCTTACCGTCATTATTATCATTTTATCGACACGTTGCGCACCGAGAGAAATTTATTATCTTCATTGTTAGCGCGCGATCGCCGATGAAAGCGCGTTCTTCGTATAGCTGAAAAATGGACGAAGGACGATTCGAGGGATTTTCGAGGACTCGACGGGCGTCCAATAAACCGAGGAATTTTTCAATGAAATTAGCTACGGCTGATTAATATGTATTTCTCGATTGAAAGGCCCATTAGATCGCGTTACACGGTGAACCGGCGAGGAATAATGCGATCGGGACATTCCATTGAATTTCAACATTCAACGTCGCATGATAATTCCCCCTAGCTCCGCCCGTCGTCACCTTCGCTTTCGTCGCTTCAATCTCGTGAGACGTGAGAAACAATTGCGTTCCATTTCACGTTTACTAGCGGTCGAAGAAGAGAACGGAGCGACCCACTATCCGAAACGGCTCCTTTTTTTTTTTATTTAGCGCCACGGCGAAACGGCAGGGGTTTTAATACCTATCCGTTCCGCAGGGATAATCCCCGGGGAGCGATATAAGAATACGAAAAAAGCAACGGCTACGGTATTCCAATGATAAAAACATAAAACAACATTTGGAGTGGAATGTACAAATGAAAGGTTCGGCGAGCGAAATCACGGGGGAAATTTGCGCGCGGGCAGAAGTAATCTCGAATAAAATTAATTAATACAGCCGGATTGCATTATTAAAAGCAATATGTGGCTCAAGCATATCCTTTAAATTTCCAGTACTGTGTACCGTTCTAGCATAATCTTATATCGACGTACATCTTAAATTAAACGAACACTTAAGAATTTATTTTCCCGCGCGCGCACACACACACACACACACATACACGTAGTATATAAAAATTATCATATTTAGAGCAATTTAAAGATAACAAGGTTTTTGTTTTTTGAAAATTGAACTTTGTGATTTTTGTAGAATATAAAGTTTTTTAAAAAATAAAGTAAAAAAAATTAATTTTTAAAAAACAGAAAACTTTAAATAGTTCGCTGTATACTACGTTTAAACGCGGGCCGCTTAAACCCGCTTGCTCCGGATTTTTCATTGTCATGCTGTCATATATATATTGCTATTGAAAATAAAATCTTATTTATTCTTTTACGAAAGCTGCTTAGTAACCCGATATTTTTGTTGTCCTCATCCCACCTCAAGAAATATCTGCCTCGGGCAAATTTAACCCCATTGCCGAAGGTAAATATCCTACGTGCATCGGCAAGAAAAAAGCCTAGAATGGGGGTGAATCGAAGGACGAAAGTACTCAGCGTAAAAGTTGAGTCGGGGCTCTCACCTTGTTTAACGGGGTAGCTTTTCTTTACGGGGGCGCGAAAACACGAGAGAGCAATTTCGAAATGGACGCAGACTCGCGCGACGAAGAGGCCAGGCCGATCTGGAAAATTACATTTACCAGTGGCGCACAAATTACGGACAATTTGTTCGTAGACCCTCCCCCTCCTCCTCCCTGCCCTCACGGTCGTTGCCACAAAATGTGCATCCAGTAAATTACGCGCGAGCGCTGAACGAATCTCAAAGATAAGGAAAACATAATTAAGAGCACTGCGGTAAAATAAAAACTACCACAAAAGCTGAAAAGCAACCGAGGTGAAAAAAACTTCGATATTGCGCGAAAGGAAGATAACGAAAAATGTAATAAGCCGCAGATCGATGAATATCGCGAAGCGCCGCGCGCGTAATGAGTTCTAATTGCTGCTCAGCAGAGCTCGAAACATAATGGAGAGTAAAATACTGAGGTGTGTATCTTTCGTAAAGAAAAAATCCGACACAATAAAATTAATCGGATATAATTTATCTTTTGTCAATTTTTGTTCAAATCTTTTTGATGCTTAATTCAGTGTTATTAAAAATATTTCAGGTGGGCAGGAAAGTTAATTCCCGTGACATAGGCCGATGTAGTAACTCTATTACATTTCACGTATTTGATAATTGTCTCTAATTAAATCGTCAATGGGTGCCGTTCGATTGGCTCATTTAAAAGCGCACTTGTATGCATTAACATACATATTTAATGTTACGCGCACGAGAAAAGAGCCGATGTATTCATGCGTCCCTCATTAATAAAATATTCTATAACATTTCGTAAATTAAATTGTTATTAATGGATGTTTCCTCCAATCGAATGCTTGTTTCAAAAGTGCTTGTCGAAATGATAAATCGGATAAATGTAGCCGTGGATCTTCCCTGCATTCCACTACAGATTTTCTCTGATAAAAAGTTAATTCTTTTTAATAAAATGTCAGTATATTAGTAATCTTTGAAAGTGCTTTCTCAAATAGCGCGTAGATTTTCATTCGTCGATTTAATGACGTGCAATACCTCTTCAAAGTTACTCGCAAGAATAAGTGCGAGTAAACGTAAAAGTTGCCGACGTTTCGAATTTCTAATATGGTAAAGAGATATAAGAAATGTCGTGACGACTTCCAGTTGTCCCAGTTAAAGAAAAAAAAACTAAAAAGTTAAACTTGAGTTTAAATCTAAGTTTCTTATAACAATCTCTACGACGATCGAGGAGTAAAGTTTGCAAAAATGATTTCCCGCACAGCTCTGATGCAAATCTCCTCGTACAACGAAACATTACACGTTTAAATAATTAATCGACCGTGAAATATAATAATCAAATCAAATTAATGAAAATCCTGTATTAATGAGCAAAAATAAAAACAGCCCACGGGGTGGTTTCAGTCGGAAGCCGTTTTAATTTCCGGGAATAAATCAAAATTTTAATCTCGCGATGCTCGAATATCAGAAGTAAGAACACCAACGCTGAAAGAATTATTTTTATAATTGATTCCGACGCAACACAAACTGAAACTTCCCTCTCGATGCACATTAAATACGCGATAAAAGCGCTCTAATAAGGGACACTTCTTCGCGCAGCGGATGATTACGTCTGTCGTAAAATTCGCAGTGAAAATATTTATCGTTTTGCGATAACATCAAAGGCAGTAATTATCTCGCGTCTTAACTTCCCGAGCTCACACCATAAGCTAGGTCAAATTACTACTCGAAATGTAAACGCGCACTAAATTCCGCGGTGTCTATATCACCCGTTCCATAAAAAGACGACAACATCACGAACGTGTGTGATTGATTACCGCCCTCCCCCTTCCATAAGTGTCATCGTATGTACGCGACGCGATGACATAAGGCTTGAATATTACACTTTGAGAAATTCGCGATTATATAATTATAGCAGATGCTAAAACGGACGCGTAACACGTAATTAACGTTTTAAGCTTTAAGTAGACCGGAATAAATTACGTCGCCTCGGCAAAATATAAACGTTAGGTCGGCAAAGATTTAACTTTGACATTTGTACATACGTACGCCGGTGCGTCGGAATTCGTAATCTAAATTGGCTACGACTAGCCGCGAGTTAACACATATAATTCGTATTGACTTATTAATCTCAAGTATCGCGAAACACGACACATTACAAATTGCGATGTGACACGCGATAAGCTCCGCGCTAACATCTCATGAACGTTTAGCATGACACGTATCATTTACTTTACTTTACGTCGCTTTATTGCTTGTGAAATAGAGAGAAAATTTTATATTATGTACAGTATTTGTGAGATGTTATAACTGCAATGTGGGGCATCACATTTTTATAGTTTCATATTGTGTTACGTAATCTAAATACTGTGCTTTCACGGGATAATTACTTTCTTTCTGTTCCTCAAACATCATTTTAATTTAAGGCTCATGTTCTGATGCATTTAATCTTAAAATTTTATTATTATATTATAGATTATATATTTAAAATATAGATAAAAAATCGCGAAAAAGACGTTTATCAGTCTAAAAGAAGATTGAGCCTAAATTTAATAATAAACACAAATCATAAAATATATATTTTAAAATAATTTTATATTTTACATGAAAAAATGTCCTGTCACGTGTCCATAATTATACCAAAAATATATCGCGTTTATGAGCCAAATCTTCTGCGAGTTTGAAAAATATATTGTCGTACAGTCATGCTGCAGTAGTACACATCAATGATATTGGCAGACATGAATCATGTAGATAAACTGAATCTTAAAAAGCGTATATATAATAAAATATTCAAAGAAATACACTACAGTACTTATTCGAAAAAATGTTTATCAATCTGATATTCACTCCATTTCGGATATAAAAATATTTGGAGTATAACGTTTTTATAGTGAGTATGATTGTGTTAATGGCAATTAGAAATGGCATTAGAAAGAGAAGATTTTATTTAAAAAATAACTATAGGTTCGTATACAATCAGGCATACCTGTGGATTGGCACTTTCGTGATAGTTTCCGGTGTCATGACGGGAAGGCAACAGAGTCCTCGATCGGCAGGACGAGTCCTCCTCGCCATCGTTCACAGTGAACTTTGCATTGCACAAAGGAAACACAATCGGCACACTGACCAATCGCGCGCGCGACTATCGAACGATCGACATAACGTGTCAAGGACGTCCGTAGCCGTCTCGAAGGTCACGGAAGGACCTTTCAGGGCGCCCGATAGGACGGATTAGATCCTGTCTCCCTGACGACGCGTGCCGCGCGTTGGCCAATTTCCAAATTGATGTCGGGGGCGCCGATATATCGAATATGTCGTTCGCCGGGCCCCGCCACAAGTGGTTGTGCCCTGCCACCGGGGAAAACACCACCTGATCCTGCGCTCCGCGAGTGAGGAAGACACACGGGGACGAGTCCGTGAGATATACACGCGTGGGAGAAAACGCCTTTGTACGCGCGGAAATCTTAACAGCCGATGAATCCGGTCCGGAAGAGAAGGGCCACCACCCACGATATCAACGTATTTTCATTGGTCTAATGGACAAACTCAACGGTATCATCCTTCCGCAGGAAGAAGAGCCGCGCACCCTCCTGACAGCGTGGCTCGTCACCGACGACGAGCCCGTTGTACATTTGATCGCCGCCAGGATCGATCCTTTGATGCAGGTAAACAGAGACGAAGAAGGAAGTGGGACGGGCAAGAGGATTTGTTGCGCGCACCTTCAATTAGAGCACGAGGGATTGAGCGTGCCGTTCGATCGCGGGGGGGATCCTCTCCTTCCAAGAACGATCCCTTCTCCCTCGAATTCGATCGTCGATCCTCGGGGACGGCGAGGTAAACACTTGCCCCTGAGTTCGGCGGATATTTTCGGTGTCCTCGTCTGAATGTAAGACGGCGGATTATATCGTCGCTTCTCTATCTACCGTGACGAACACCTTGCGCACGAAGCGGAGCCGCGACGAGTGTACACACGCACGCTCGTCTTTAGCCGAGGGGTGTCTCACAAGGGCTAGTTTTCTGTTTTTCAGCCTATCGACTGCCGTGCACCCCCGTGTTATTTCGCAGGAACTAAACCGGCCACAGTGACGCTTGCGTCCTCGGTCGTCGCGACGACGGTTATTCGCGACCCTTGCGTCCGATCGCGCATGACGTAGCGACAAGGGCGCGAATTTAGCGCAACTTTCGAGAATGAAAAACGTTTCATAGTGAATAACACTTGCTAAGTGTCTATTATGATTGCGTGAATCTCTAATTTAAATAGATACTAGACTCAGTCGATACAAAAATGAAGAAACTATGTCTATGATTGCTTTTGTAGAAATGAATTAAGTTAATAAAATTTAAATTGTGAAAAAAAATTCGTCAAGAATGAAGGAGAAGTAAAGTGCGAAAATTATAAACGTACGGGTATATACGCATGTATGAAACACAATGTAATAAATGTAATGTAATTATAGTTATGTAGAAGAGATATAAAAAATTAATTATAAAAAATATGTTTTTAGAAATTTGAGATTACGTATCATGTTTTTTTTTTTAAAAGTTATACTGAAAACAATTTTAATATGATGGAAACAATACGAGAGATACGTTATCGGTGAGAAATATCATTGATTTATATTACTGCAGCATGACGTAATCCAATCATAAAAATCTCACAAAAAATAGATTATTTTATTTATATCCCTTTTTCATCTATTGTTTGAGGATTATTAACAGTTTTTTGTATTATTCTTTTATTATTTAAATTTCTGCGAAAATAAATATAATATTAATTAAATCTGTAAATATTTATGATTAATTGTTTTTTAAATTTTGAAGAAATTATTAGCAATCAATAAATTTATAGTTTACGTTTTGATTTAAATTCTTATCAAATAATATAGACGATAATGCTATGTCAAAACAGCTTTATTTATTATATTTACTACAGCGCAAAATTTATTGTATGATTAAATGGATCATGTGAGAGTTAAAGAAAATTTAAAACTTTTTCAATCGAATTCAAACAGTATACGGAAAAACCAATTTTACTGAACCATCTAAAAATTTAAATGAATACAGATTTGATTAGTACATATTTAAATTTATTGTAACACCACAACTTAAAATAAAAATACGCAACAAAAATTTGTTTACGCGTGATAATTATTATCAATTAGCAAAATTCCTTATGATCACTCACCAGTCTGAGTGCTGCTGTCAAATAAAGTGCTGGATGTTTCAACTGTCATTGATGCGAAAGTGCCATCCGTGATTTGAGCCGAACTGTCTCTTCGTCCGCGAGATCTCTGAACCTACGAAACACACAGTATACACATCAATTTCTCAATACAGTGATCATTACAGATTAATGTTATCGATTAATTAAATGTGTTGGTAAAATTAACTCTTTAATTAAAAAAAAAAGAATTTCTCTTTATCAGATTTTTAATGCGTTTTCTCTTTTTCAGATTTCAAAGCAAATATATTTATAGAAATATTATTTTGCACGCAAATGTTATTTAAGCTATATCGCTTGTTTTTTTTTAAGATTTATTATATTTTATACTTTTTTAAGAAAAAGAAAAACTACTAAAAATTATTAAATTGTTCGATTTTTTCTTGGGAATTTTAATGGAAATTCTTACCGATCTGACAGAGTTTTTTTAAAGAGAATTTTGAATGGCTCTTCTTTTCAATATATTTTTGTTAAAATGGCATTTATCGCGGATTGTCAAGAGGAACAAACCGTGTCGTCGCTTTGAGAGCTTTGTCGCCTGAAATTGCGGCATCGTATCATCTCTTCGGTGGTACTCTGCCGTCGAAAACCGCGCGCTATCAGAATCTCTTCCGTAGTAGATTGCCGTCGTATTATCGGCGCATGGTGAATATTGGGCGCGCGGGCACACGGACTGGGCTCTCTAGATGAACACGAGGAACTATCTGGCGATCTGTAATACAAAGTTCAATATGAAAGACACGAATTTCCTAATATCTTTAAATTAAAAATTATAATAGCTACTATCAGTCACGTCTTGCTAAAATTTTACGAAATTATTATTCAAATTTCAATATGTATTCTAACTAAGATAGATTTAAATAAACTTTATCTTGCAATTATAAAATAAATGAAAAATATCTTAATTACATCTTAAATTAATTCCATTACAATTTTCTTATTTTTAATAGAAATAATTTAAAATAATACACGTATCTAAAAATATCATATGTCTGTATATAGTAAATTTATAAAAGATATTAATTATGTATAACAATATTTTAGTACACAAAAGCTTAAGTGTAAACAAAATACTTCAAAATTAATAATTTAAATATATGTACTAGTTGATAATAACTTTTCAGAGTATGTTAAAAGATTACATCGCACGAAGCTTGTTTTCACACTATACGTAATATATACGTTGGAAAAATCAATAAAATGTAGGTACCGTGGTAGCCGACCAGCCATGGAGGTGGATTGTCTTCTTAATCGACCTTTTCTTTGTCTGATAGGACTGATGTCTCTCTTATCGACGTTTCTATCAGGACTCAGATGGCTTTTTGAATCGCGACGTCGCAAGTAGGAGGCAGAATCCGGACTCAATGAGTCCCTTCGCGCTTTCCGACCTTTAAATATCAATAAGATTAATGTATTCTGTCACTTATTCAAAATTACATAAAACAATCATTATTTAAAAGAAATGTTTGCAAGACGTTTAGTTAAAAAAAGATTTTAAATTTAATATATTATGCAGTTATCAAAATTCAGATACCAAAAAAATTATATAAGGCTTGAAACATTAGACATTTTAGGTCAATTCTGTTAAGGACAGTTATGAGCGAATAAAACTCTAGCTATTTCTCTATATCGAGAAACAAATCAGCTGTTGGTACCTACCCCCTTCTTCGGGATCCGGTGATAAAGTTGGCTGGCTGCCACGGCGCCCTGTGGGTGGCATCGATTCATCTATTGCTGCATGCTGGCGTATCAACCTCGACAATTTACTCGGCGAGACTTCTTTACCCTTGAAGTTACACTGTCGGAAGAATCGATGACTGTTATAAAATCTACGATACGATACTCTCGAGCAGAAAAAAAGCAGCGAGAGATTATTTTAAATAATTAAAAGAAATAAATCAAAGACGCGCGTATTAGATCTTTCGATAAAGGCGCAACTTTATCTGATTGCAAATTGAATTACTTTCCAAGTGACACAAAGCGTCTAAAATCGAGTTGTAAGACGTTTTTAAGATTATTTCTGCAAAGTGTCTTTAAAATATTTTAAGGCATTTGTAAAACATTTTATGGATTTTAAATTTTGTATTACTTGAATTAACTGTCACCCTTCATCGCAAAAAGGGGGTTTTATCGATAACCGCTACCTGCGTGGTCGAATCCCTTCGAGTGGAAAGTAACGGATGCGTAGGTGTGTTGTTGACGTTCGGGGAGCCGACCGGGCTGGAGCTACCGGAAGTCGAAGTGCCAGGAAGCGGGAGGCTACTTCCGGCCGTCGGTGAGATCGACGGTGGCGTTACCGAGGACATAACGATGGTCGGTGGATTCACGGACGCGTCTAAACTGGACCTCTCGATCATTCTCGTGTCCACAGTTAAAGTCGACATAGTACACATCATCGGCGAGGTGCCGACCGTCATTAGCCTCGATTCGGTGATCGGCGTGGTGGCAATGGACGCCTTCCCGTTGACTATGAAGGACGTCGTCGTCACCGCCGTCTTCGTATCGATCACAGTGGAAACTGTTGTTGGTTGGCTCTTGGTTTCGGTACTGCTCGATCTCTCGCTCTTGTCCATGGAGTTTCTTTGAGCCTCCATATGTTCTCTGCGAACGGGGGCAAATCAACTTTTATTATTTGTAAATTATATTTTAATAATACATAAATTCTCAAACATATATAAATAAATAATACATTGTTCTGGATTGAATTGACTTATGTGATACAGTTTCTTATGTGTCAATTATTAGAAAATTGCTTAACTGGAAAATTACTTAAATTTAATCATTTCAATTACACTTATTATCGCTCATCTAATTAGCTATTGTAATTTAACTAACCGAATCGTATTACTGCCCGCGCTGTCTGTACTGGAAGCACTCGGTCTTTGATCACTTCTGTAATACTTTGTAGGCGTGACGCCACCGCCATCGAACGACTGCTGAGATTGCCTACGTCTGTGATGACGACAGTTGTGCTTACGCTCGCCAGGACTCTGAGATTGTCCGGTAATCACCGAGTCCCTCCTGGACCTCGCGCTCTCGCCCGAACCACGGCGAGAGTTTTTCGATTCGCCGGAGCCTGCAATGGTACGATAATTAATGAACATATACTATTTATTGAGTAATTTGAGTGTATTTTTCTCAAATTTATTGTTTTTCTTTATAGTTTTTGTAAGAAAATGCATTTTCTGTGCAAGCAAGATTATTATAAGATTTGTTGGTGTAAACCAAATTCATTAAAAATTGCAAGCACGTTGTGTGTCGTCGCGACCGTTGGAAGAAGATGGAGTATCTATCGCTTTTTCAAAGTTCTGTTCGAAACTCGACTATCTTGAACCGACATGCATGCGAGCGATGAAACTTTATTAATTTTTTTCAAACGTAAAAGTCACATATCGACATATCCCGAAGGTCTACTTCCAGCGGTATCGCGACTCGCTCAATCCGCGAAACCGGGCGCTATTTTTAGACCGCCAGCTAGTGAAGCGAGGTAGTGCTCCCTCTCATCCCCCTGAAAATTTCACCTCGTCGTGGCGTGGGCGTGATGACCGTGGGCGGCGGCTGCGGTAGCAGCACGTCTTTCTTGCTCCAGAGCCTGGCTATGTCATTTTTAAGGTCACTGATGGCGGAGTCCCGTCTGGACTTGCTCGACACCTGGCTCCGGATGCCACTGTCGACCGAGCTCTCCCGTCGCTTTCGCAGGCTGGCCAGATGGCTGGCGTCCGTGGTGGTTTGTCGCGACCACGGCAAGGATTTCGCGATGTCCGCCAGGGTCTCCCGCCGGCAGAGCTTGTTGCCGCTCCTCTTCGTGGACGTGCCACCGCCACCCCATTCGCGTAGGATGTCGGTCAGCTGAGCGAGGCTCGATCGCCGACGACGCTGGTTCGTTGGCGAACAGTCCTGAGTCTCGTTCGGCGGAGAAATCGACGTGATCTGCGCCGCGGAGTCTCGTCTGCCTGTTCCTTAAAAAAGACACAAACGGCATTCCGCTGTAACGTCAAGGGGGTTGCCAAGGTTCGATAAGTTGTTAGACGACGACGTCGTCTTGTTATCGAGTTGCTACAGAGGAAGTCCGATGAGACGGTAATGGGAGTTTAATGGGAGTTCTTGTATTCTTAATAAAGTAGATCGTCAAACGACGGAACATTATTTTACGTATAAACAGAGAAAATTGTTGGGGGAAAAATGAAAATATGAAGTATATTAATCTTACGTAATTAATTAAATTTCTCTCAACTTTATCGTTCGCGGAAAAAAAAATTCTTTCACCATTCTTTTGTACTATAATTTTCTCTGTCCCAATGTTTTCTTTTTTTAAAGGCATTTTGCTCTAAAAAAAAAAGGCAGAAGGGAATATAAATACCATTAACTTCTGACTTTAATATTCCCGCAAAACGCGCACACCGCCGCATTACAATCCGCACGAAAATGAATTCAAAGCACTTTTGCATGAGAAAACCGACCGAATTTCCATAATGTGCTTTCGTGCGAAAAATTCTGGTTGCCGGGCTAAAAACGTGTCTATGCATGCGTACCCAGGCGCTGCCTCAGAGTGGACTCCTCCACTTGCTCTCGCACGAGGTCGTCCCAGCCGTTTCCGCCCTGCCATATCAGGCCGACCTGATGGCTCAGGATCGGCAGGTTGCACACGAAGCAAATCGCCGTCATGGTCCTGGAAAAGAGGAGGAGCACGGTCTCGGGTTTAAGCCGGCAAGGTAAGCGCGCTCGGTCCGCTCGCAAGCGGAAGAACTTTTCAACGGAAGTAAGAAGGTGCATCTCTCAACGATAAAAGTTACGTGAAACCAGGCCATGCCAACAGAGCGCTTAAAAGTGATAATTCATTCGCCGAAGTCGTGGTTTCTCTCGTGTGTATGAAGTCCTTGCGGAAAAACGCGATCGCAACAGGACGACTGTCATGCCTGAAGCTACTCCGGTGTTTTAAGGTGTACAGCAAGCGGAGGCCTACGAGAGGCACTTATATATATAGAGAGAGAGAGAGAGAGACACACAGATATGCGAGCCTCTGTCTGCCGCTTGTCGCCGCGAAACCACGCTTCGTCTACTTCGCCTACCTCGTAGATACGTTCGAAAGAACTCAACGAGATATCCAAGATATATAATACAAACGTAGCTAAGTAGAACAACATTCTAACAATGTACAATAGACACAAGAACGCAAGTGTAATAGTTAAAAAACGGGAGCGGCAGTTTGTGTAAGCTCGACCATGTCGACATTTCTGACAGCACAGCAGCACGCGAGAGTAATTACGGGGGTGGGAGATCTCGGATTACGTTTAGCGCGAACGTGAAATTTGGAAAACAACGCGGAGGACAGAATCGCAAATTGATGCGTGACGAGCAGAAATAGAGATCTTGCAACAGATATCGTAAACATTCTCACATCAACATTTAGAAAAGTCGTAGAAATGTTTAAACATCAATTTCATCACGAGCACGACACTCATAGATATGAAATTAGAAAAAAAAAAAGAGATCCAATTTTCTCACGCATTTTACCTTTGACTTCGAGACGTTCGCGCTATCACCGTGGCAATGATATGCATATAACCGTTTTACGTTTAATATATGTAAAATTGAATTTCTTACGTCGCGTCGTTTGGGATTAGCATAGATTTAAATATGAATAAAGGCAGCGAGACTTCGCGGGGGCGGCGAGAGAGTAAACGCGAGAACGCGCGCATCTTCTAACGTATGCAAAGCTCGAGATCGTCGAGATCACACAAGTCGATATCAGCCTCCGGTCTAGAAAATGTTACCGCAGCGTGTTTCGCGAGCGCCGTTGAACGTCATTCCAAAAAGCGTGGATGCATAAAGAAACTGGAGTTGTATACATATATTACAAAATATAATATATATATACACAAGTCACTATAGAGCGAGAGAGCCGCATAATTATAATTTTTTTTTTCTCATTGTATACAGCACATACTGAAAACTTTTTTAGAAGGCATATATCTGATTTGATGTTTCGACCTGTAATGTCGAAGTCTGGGGCTCTGCAACGACATCGCATGGCAAGGGCCTGGCCGACCTGCAAAAGATACACACACACAAACTTTTTTTTTTCGATAGACCGCTACCGGAGTAACTAGTAAAGTAGTTGATGTAGAGAGGCATCGCGCTCTCGATGATGCTGTATCCTGAAAAGGCGCATGATACTTCAGATAGCATGGGAGCAATCGATGATCACTTTTAATTACAAGAGTCACGTTGTTTTTACGTAAACCGACACCACCACCGTCGGTTTCTTATAAGCATTATCGAAAATCGATGACGTTGTAAAGAGATTGACAATGGCGTTTGATTATGATAATGTAATGCAAGAACATTGTGAATAAATAGCACATGTGCTGCAACTAAACAAAGCGTAAATATGATATAATATTATATAAATGTATATGTTTTATAAAATAATCCCGTTATTTAAAAATAATACGTTAAAATAATACGTTTTATCAATACGTTTTAACAGTTGTTTGACAACCGGTCGGATTTACTATGTGATATCAAATTAATATAATATTTCATCGTGTATATGAGAAGAAATGCGATTTTAATTATTCAATATTAAAACCGTGGAATATTATCATAAATGCATTATTACGTGAGAATTTCTGCATCACTTGGATACGTATCTCACTTCCGGTTTCACCCACACATCTGATACTCGTGTATTAAGTGAAACTTGATAGAACTGCATCCACGTCAAATATGTGCAAACTTTAACGCTACAAATTTCATTCAAATACTCACTTCTGGCCATAATCTTCGCATAATTCCCTCGAGACCGATTCGCTACAAGCTTTTGCCATATTAATTACATTTCAGAAACTCTGTGTCATAATAGTATTACCTCGTTAAAACTTGACTATTGCGTAGCCTTATGTTAAGAGAAATCGTGAGTCGACCAACTCCAATCCATTCGTATGCTAATATTGCCGGTCGTTAACGACAAAGTTTAACGGCCTGTTTAAGACGAATCAGGAGAAGTAATTCAATGGGTAACAAAAACGTTTCGGTAAAGCGCAATTACAATTTTGTCAGAAGAACTGTAGACAGAAAAACTGCAGCTTGTTTGAAAGGTGGAACCCGAAACGTGCGCGGACAACAATTAATTAATCCCCCTGTCAAAGCCATAGGGCTTACTTATGCACAAAGTGACCTAATTAGTGATTCACTTGCCCCAATTACTTCGCTCCGCCAAACAAACGAACATCAGTAACGAGCTCGCGTTTAATATTGATTGAAAATAAGTTTAAACTTTCTTGAAAATACGAAAATATTACATGTTAAAACATGTAAATTAATACTACTTGTAAATTACTCAATTAAAACTTACAGTTTCATGATTTTCATGTTCTTCTTTGTTCTCAATTTAAACGCTTTATTTTATTTCTTTGATTTGATATTAATTATTTAATATTGATTGTTCCATTAAGCTAAATAAAAATTTGCAGTACGATAGCTTTTTCAAAGTTCTTTTGCTTGAAAAATTCCGGATTATTATGAAACAATATTTTCCACGTACATAAAGGTAACTGAATATAAAACTGAATATAAAAAAATGTATGAAACGTTAATAAAAATTTAAATGAAATGGAAATATTCAGTAAAAGATAGATAAAGAAGCATTATTACATTAAGTGATATTACTGTTTAGATAATGTTTTCCGAAATACAAAAAAAAGTTTCTTAATACGAATCTTACCAAGAAACTGAATTTTTTCTCTTTTTTACCTATATTAATGTTATTTGAGATCACGAAAAAAATACAGATGTACGAGACTACGCAGCTTACAAACTTTTATTTGCCCGTGTTTAAGCCGCATCCCAAAGCCGCACTGAGGTTTGTAAAGCGCAAGAAATTACACAAAAAAGTGCGGTATTCTCTCTAAAGAATATAAATTGAAAAAAAATCAAAATAAAAGTTTTAATTTTCTCGTTATTAGATGTAAACCATACTAAATATAAAATTTTTTATAATGTAGTGTAATAATTAAAAAACCGTGTAACAATTTCTTATTGGCTACCGTAATTTCAGTTCCTTTACATTAAAGACGAGTATTGTAGGAAGTATGCTTAAATCAATTTTATGAAAATGGTTTTAAAATTAATTTCAAGGGTAATCAAACTTTTTTGTTACTCGGAAAAATAAATTTTAAAAAGTTTATATTTTTTTGCAGTTATATTAATATTAATATATTGTATATTAAATAATTTTTTTTAATTAAAAGAACATATAACGTGTCTAAAACTGTTCAATAAATTAATACATATGGAAGTTACAGATTTAGTAAAACTTTTTAATAAAAAAATTTAATTATTTATTTAAAATAATTAAAAATAATAATTGAATTTTTTAAATATTAATTAAATGTTAAAGATTACAATTTATGCTACATTAATAAGAAATTATTACATAACTGTAAAAGTTACAATTATCGATATATATTTTTGATTCTTTTTTTATCAACTAATATTAAGTGAATTATACATTTCTTCATATAACTTTTGATATTTTCTAATGCTCGATTTTAAGGTACATTGTACATATAGTATCACGCGTGCCAAGTAGACCATCCGGATCACCACCTCGCGTCGCCATAATACGTGGTTTAACGTCACATTGTGGCTTGTATTATCGGCCAGCGAAACGTCATTAATACGACAGCTTTGACATTTCCTGTTTCAACATCCATTGTGTGTTAATAATGCCGATTGCAAGAGCTGAGCGGAAAATGGCTCCTGTTACGCGATCATAGAGCGAAACAGAACCGTTTTGAGAATTAAAAATATATTTAATTTTTAAGTAAAGTATGTTTATATTTTCTGTTATTGCAATTCACATTTTCAAGAAGAAAATGCTAAGAAGGGATAATTTTGAATTAAACAAACAATTACAAAATTAAATTGAAGAAAAATTTCTTATATCAAATTATTATTAAAAAGAAAAACAAAGAATCTAAAGTGTTCTTTACATTTATTATCTCCTCCAGTTTCACAATTACATGGTGATTTACTTATGTAACGCGCATAGAATGAATTACTCGTACATTGCAAGCATCACGTTAACATTGAAATTATGAACGCGCAATAGATATTCCGCGATATCATATTCGCTCCTGAATTTAATTTTACGCAACACGACACGCGTGTGTAATTCGAAGCGTCGTAACCCGAAACTAGTACATAGATGGGATACAAGAAACAAGACTGCACATTTCAAAAATTTATGTGAACATGTATTCGCCAGTCGCATTTTCAGCTCAATAATTACACAACCATGAACATGCTTTTATCAACTATAATTGTTACCGCAGTTGGGGCACTGAATATTCATGATTCTTCTCAAAAAGAGGATGCACAGGTGTATTTTACGTGCAAACAATGATATTACTAATATACTGTCCAAATATATCACCAACCCCGGAAACTTTCTTCGAATAATAATGTTTGAATAATAATGGAAATTAACCTTCTAACTCTTGCGATAATTATTCAAGAATAAAATATAGCAACCATATTTTAACGGCTAATTCTTCTAACTACCCGTTCTTTTTTCAAAGTTTAAACCATTGTGATAAAATACAGAAGGAAAGTTCATTTTCCGGAATAAAATATTTTCGATATTGAACACGCGGGATTTTCGTACATGTTTCACGGTGAAAAGTGTCTTGACGGTTACGATATTCGCAGACACTGCATTTAGTGAAATACAAAGTGCCACGTGGTAAAATCTCTCGTAATGGTGAGAAATGTCTGAAGATGCTCGGAGGTAATAATAACTCCTAGGATATTGCGAGATCGCCGTGATTGCGGCCTCGTAAAAACGAGCAAAGTTTACCCGCGGAAAAAACTCGCAGAGGACTCGGCGGGGGGGGGGGGACTATCTGCGCAAATTGAAGGACTCGTTTCCTTGCATCGCAGATCGCGACGCAGGCCACGCGAATAGTACCTTAATAAAATCCGACCCCAAAACTCGTCGGAAGGAAAACTCATCCGGCATCGTTTCGAAAGCTCATCTACGAACAAGCTGACGGCCAGTAACGGTTAGATGGAAAAAACGGGATGTGCAAGAAAAAAAAACAAAAAAAAACATCCTTGAGAGATAAAATAAATTTTCTCTACTTTCATCCCGGATAAAAATCGCGAAAGGTTTTCCAGATGAAAAAAAATGAAACAAGATACATCCCGAACAACATTCATCTAGCCTTTCCGGATATTTTAATTGACACAGATACCGTTACTGCGTATTCTTCTGTTACAGTTAATAAGCTATACGTTTTTTTTTAATTTAATAACACCGTTATTGTCTTAATTATTCTTTATTTAGATTATCTTGTAGTAAATGGTATTACATAGCATTCATTTATTGAAAAAAATGTAACTTGCAATATATTTTAAAATAAACTTCAAATTATAATAATTCTCTTCGACTACAAAAACAAAAATATATTTTAAAATAGATTGAAAGCGTAATTAAAAACTAAATATAGTGAAAGTCTATAAAAAATATATAACGTAAGTGTAAAATAACAGAATAATTCATAAAAATACAGCGGTGCGAAAACGAATTTTTATTCAAAAATGTCAGAAACGTATTACGAGAGATAGAAACGGTATTCTCCACACATAAATGATGGTAAAATGTCCTTTTATCGAGACGGTGCTATATGCACGTTTTGTAAACTCGATCATGTCTGCCACGCGTTAAAGCTTTCTATCGAGTTAAATATTTGAGGATGACAGGGAATCGATAATGGAAGTATCAATACATGCTTTACACGGAGACGTTTTGTATGAAGCAGCAAATATTTAAAGAACCTTGTTCAAAGAAATATTAATTTACATATACGTATATATATGTAGATAGATAAAGGTAGAAAGCAAAAGTTTTATGTGTATTTTAATTATTATTGAATTAAATGCACATAACGGACATTAAATGCGTACACCAATTATTTAATGTATCGCTTTGTAAATTATAGTGATGTATATATTAAATTTATATAAATATCAAGCATTTTTTCAATCTATTAAATATAATAAAGTAAGATTATTACTGCAGCACAAGAATGTCCGATACATTAAAAAACGAAGTTATATTGCCAAAAATATTGCACAAATTAATCGAGAGAGAAAAATGAAAATTTTAGATCGAGTATTTAATTAACTTTTTCACTGTTCTTGTATGTTTCATGAAATTTCCAAGTTTCCGAAACAAAGTTTCTGTTACTCGTACATATTTTGAAACTCAAACGGTTGTTACAGAAAATGTTGAAAAAATTAAAAACTCTTAATATCGTCAAAAAGTAATATAATATATATTAAATCGATTGCTAAATGATTTAAATTCAAACAAAATTAATATGTCGCAAGTGAAAGAGAAGAAGCATAAAATAAATAAAATTTAAAATAGATTGAAAGAGAGAGAGAGAGAGAGAGAGAGAGAGAGAGAGAGAGAGAGAGAAGGGGGGGAAAAAGGTTATAAGTATTATACGGAAAACAAAATATCAGGAACATTGCAAGCGTTTTAATAATGAAATTGACATTACAGCCGACGATAATTGCTTCTGGGAAAACTCTCTCGGTTCGCGAAAGGATCTTTTCATGTAAGATTCTGTTTTTTTTTTTTTTTTTCTATCTGTTATCGAACACAGTTTTTCAATTTATTGCTAACTCTGACTATATATATCGTATGACAGCGGTTTCCACCAAATCGGACCGCATGAGGTAAATTTGCAAGTAACTTTCGAAGGTAACAAAGAAAACGGACGGGCCGTAACTAGTTGCAATCGGCGACATATGCTACTCACGATTATTTTTTACCGAGGGATCACATTTCGTGACACGATCGTTCGTGATGGACGTAACAATACGAGTGTCGGGCTCGTCCCAAGTGGTCGTACCTAAGGCTCGATTCTTAGAAGAAATACTGATCCACAGGTGGGCGTTAAAAGATGAAAGACATGACAGGGTTGGTCGGTAAATATCCTTCTCGAACAACTTTGCCAGGAAATTCTACTACGAAAAATGTAATTTTTTCTAAGGGGATCTACTGTCAAGTTAGTCACTATGAAAAAAAAAAAATGTCATACATACAATTATTTATTAATACTCTTCTGCTTTGCGAAATTACAGGCAAACTGATAACAAAAGTATCATTTTAAAAAGTGTAACGTTACGCCCTAAACAAATTTGATTATCTATCGCTCATTATTTTATGCTAATACACAGTTTGTGATGGAAGTTAGAAAAACTAGCTGGAAAACTTCCAATTTTCTACGCAAATGTTTCCTCTTTAAACGATACTACGTTAGTCACAATATTTCCCCCTCGAGAAACGTATCGAGCAAAGTCATCTCCACTCGGTCATCTCGAACAGTCGAAGAATCAAAGATGATATTTGGAGCAAAGTGACGACGTCCGGGGAGAAATCCCGTAGTTCCGGAGAACTTCGATTTATCCGAAGTGATAAAGCACGGCGGATAAGACGTAACAACGTTTTCCTCAAGGTTGGACAAGAAGTGGTCTCGCTGACGAATGAACAACGCTTCAACATCGTACGAAAGTCCCAAAAGACTCGTGGAGACGACGGTAAAAGAGGAAGGAAATGAGGAAGCAAAAGAGGGACGCATCCACGAGGATCAAATGCCGGGAGTGAAAATCGTGCACGTGCTGTTGCTCGACGCCGAACAAAAGCTGAGAAGGGTATCCCCATAGCAACCATCGTGACAACGTTGTCCGCGCTGGGTGAGGTGAAAGAGCAAGCGATGTACGACTGGGACCGTCACGGTGACGAACGGAACAGGGAGGAAGGAAACCGAAGCATCCGCAGGATTCCCGGGGGTAAAGGAGAACTAATATCCTTTCTCTTGTACACAGCGAGAGGAATTTATGTCCGCGCGAAGACTGGATTATGGATTGAGCTCTAACCAAATGAAACTTTTTCGCCACGGCGTACATAAATATAACCGAGATATTTTTGTCGTTTCTTCAATATTACAAAGTGCTACAAATAACTAAAAAACCAGGACTGTGCTCGATATCACGCTCCTACTGCGCGTTGCCGTGCATTTTTTATCTCTTTCCACAATTAGAATACGCAAAAAGTATGTTTAAATCAAGAAACAGTAATTTGCAAGTCAATAGCAATTCTCTCTTCGGCGCGACGAAATTGTAAATTGGTCTATCTTGTTGTAGTTGTCGATATGTTTCGGGATAAGTGACATAAATGTGCGTAAAATATAATAATAACAAAACATTATGTCATTTACAAATTTAATAAGCAATTATAATAATTCTATCGTTTATAAATATTTTCAGACGCAGTACAAAATATGACGCAAATATTGAATAATAATTCTGAAAAAGGGTATATTTTTTATAATTTTTTATAACGGGATTGGTAAATATAATATAACTTTCTCTATTTTCAATACCGTGTAAGTATAAAGCATCAGGAAATATTTTTGTTTGTCAAAGAAAAGAATTTTTTTACGAATAAACGTGATTAAAAAAAAGTCAAACATCGTCTATCGTAAACAATTTATTTATGCTGCTGCATATCGCAAATTTCAATATTTGCGATATCGCGTCCGCAATCATCGAATTAAAATTTCGGTTTTTATAAATCCGGCAGAAAACAGAGGCGGCCGGATCGTGTTACCGGATGTGGGGAATATACGCGGGAATTACGGTGAAGAGATATATTCTACATAAACTTTCCATGCACACGCGTCGGGCTTACGATAAATACGACATAACTTTCGGCGACGCTTCGCATATTTTCAACACGACGTCTTGAGAACACCTCAAACACGAATTACACGAAACATAGCGAATACGAGCGTGATTTCATCCGATATCTTAAGATCTGATAATTCTAACATCCTCGTTAACATTCCGAAACGACCGCGCCCGCTGAGGAATTTCCCGCGCGAACTGGCGGACGGAGGACGCGGTCACGTGACCGAGGCACTCGCACTTGCCGATCAGTTCACGTCGTACGTTGTCGCGTCGCGTTGACGAGGGTCGCGAGTCGCGATCGCTCTGGGTTCTCACGTCTCTTTCGAACCGTTTCGCGTGAGTTTGGCGTAGTGACGAGTGTCGGGAGTCGGAATACCGAGTCCGGCGTCGCGACGCGTCGATCGATTGGCTCGTACGGTCGCGATTAGTCTGTTTTGTTTCGGTACTTGTGATCGCACGCTGTCCGTGACGTCACGCTGTCCGTGCGTCGCATCTCAGTAGGAACGTCGCATTTTCTTGCTATACAACATGATTTCGCGTGTTCCCTGACAAGCACGACGGGCGTCCCGAGCGCCACTCGACACCTGGAGCATCGAGAAGCGTCGACAGAAAGCGGCGTCGAGGAATCGCCGCGAGGTATTCGCGTCGAGACGAGGTGGCGACTCCGGTTGTTTACGCTGTTTACGGTATTCGCTCATGTCCGCCATAATCGTGACATCCGTGATTTTTGACAAATTTCTCGTCGAATGACGCCGAATCAGAGACTTCTACTAATTTAATCGTTGATTTAACTTAAGAAAATGGGTTACATACAATTTTTTTGTAAGCAATTCTGCAAATCAAATTAATTGTCGATTAATTTGTTAATGGATTAATGAAAAATTATTTGTGGAAAAAGATACATTTGCTTTTATTCTGAATATAATTATATAATTGAAATTTGGAGCGATTTATTTTTAATCTATGATTATCTTGTCAAGTAATAATTTTTTATTATTTAATACTTTAGGCACGGTTTTGCCTTGCAAACTTTTTTTCTTTAAAATACCTTGCCCGCTTTAAATTAGGTACACCATTTATATACATTTTTTAAAAATAAACAATACATAAATACATTTCTGTGCATGTAAAAAATATGTAAATTAAAGAATGATTTTATACATATAAAAAAAGTAACGTGTGTACAAGAAACAACATGTGTACAGAATGATAAAAAAGAATAACACACGATAAAGCTAGAAATTTTGCTTTAGAAAATTCTAACGATTAGATTAATCAACGATTAGATTGATTGAAGATTAAATCGAAATTTAAGCTCTGCACATAAATCGGGAATACCGAATGAATCGAGGGGCGAACTGTGCCAGTTGGTTCGCGCGACTGCGATTGCGATTGCGATTACGATTGCAATTTGACATGTCTTTCTATATCCACGGTGATTGACATCGATCGACGAGAAATTTGTTCGCGAGTTTGCGCGCTTTGCGAATGTGTCAGCGTATTTGTTGGCTTATCGCGATGGTGCGTTTCGGAGAACATCAAAGAATCGTATATAGGGCAGAGGATTTATTACAAAGGTGAAAAACATTTCGGATCCACCATATTGCCGCCTGCAACACCGGATGCGTCTGTGTGAAGTTAGCACCGCATCTTTCAAAATTGTAAGTTTTATCAAGAGTACTATTTGCACCCCAAAGAGTACTAGAGTTCCTGATAGGTATTAGCAAGAGTACCGCCGAAATATTTAGAGAAATTGCAATTTGAAAATATGAGGTGCTAACTTCCCGTGGCACCGCAACATGAAAAATATATTGTTTTAAAGATCCTATCTTAAAGTACTCGAAAAGTACTACAGTTCCTGATACATTTTAACAATAGTACCAACCGCCAAATATTATAAAAAAATTATTGAAATTTGGAGATGGCACCGCAAAATGAAAAAAATATTGTTTTAATGATCCCATCTTAAAGTACTCAAAAAGTACTAGAGTTCCTGATACATTTTAACAATAGTACCAACCGCCAAATGTTTTTAAAAAATTATTGAAATTTGGAGATGGCACCGCAAAATGAAAAAAATATTCTTTTAATGATCCTATCTTAAAGTACTCGAAAAGTACTAGAGTTCCTAATATATTTTAATAATAGTACCAACTAATAAATACTGAAAAAAAAAATTTTTTTAAGATTACAGCCTATCTTTTATAAAAGTGGCCGTAACTCCTTTGCCTTTAATTTCACAGCTTTGTGCCTTAATAACTTTCGAAAGTACTCGCTGGGGTGCCAAAAGTACTCCAATCAAAACCCGGAAATTGTAAAAAAATTTTATCTCTTTAAGGGACTGACTGTATCTAAAAGTGGCCGTAACTTTTTTGCGTCAAGTTTCACAGCTTTGTGCCTTAATAACTTTTGAAAGTACTCGCTGGGGTGCCAAAAGTACTCCAATCAAAACCCGGAAATTGTAAAAAAATTTCACCTCTCTGGAGGACTGACTGTATCTAAAAGTGACCGTAACTCCTTTGCGTCAAGTTTCACAGCTTTGTGCCTTAATGACTTTCGAAAGTACTCGCTGGGGTGCCAAAAGTACTCCAATCAAAACCCGGAAATTGTAAAAAAATTTTATCTCTCTAAGGGACGGACTGTATCTAAAAGTGGCCGTAACTCCTTTGCGTCAAGTTTCACAGCTTTGTGCCTTAATAACTTTTGAAAGTACTCGCTGGGGTGCCAAAAGTACTCCAATCAAAACCCGGAAATTGTAAAAAAATTTCACCTCTCTGGAGGACTGACTGTATCTAAAAGTGACCGTAACTCCTTTGCGTCAAGTTTCACAGCTTTGTGCCTTAATGACTTTCGAAAGTACTCGCTCGGGTGCCAAAAGTACTCGCTGGGGTGCCAAAAGTACTCCAATCAAAACCCGGAAATTGTAAAAAAATTTTATCTCTCTAAGGGACTGACTGTATCTAAAAGTGGCCGTAACTCCTTTGCGTCAAGTTTCACAGCTTTGTGCCTTAATAACTTTCGAAAGTACTCGCTGGGGTGCCAAAAGTACTCCAATCAAAACCCGGAAATTGTAAAAAAATTTTATCTCTTTAAGGGACTGACTGTATCTAAAAGTGGCCGTAACTTTTTTGCGTCAAGTTTCACAGCTTTGTGCCTTAATAACTTTTGAAAGTACTCGCTGGGGTGCCAAAAGTACTCCAATTAAAACCCGGAAATTGTAAAAAAATTTTATCTCTTTAAGGGACTGACTGTATCTAAAAGTGGCTGTAACTTTTTTGCGTCAAGTTTCACAGCTTTGTGCCTTAATAACTTTTGAAAGTACTCGCTGGGGTGCCAAAAGTACTCCAATCAAAACCCGGAAATTGTAAAAAAATTTCACCTCTCTGGAGGACTGACTGTATCTAAAAGTGACCGTAACTCCTTTGCGTCAAGTTTCACAGCTTTGTGCCTTAATAACTTTTGAAAGTACTCGCTGGGGTGCCAAAAGTACTCTAATCAAAACCCGGAAATTGTAAAAAAATTTCACCTCTCTGGAGAACTGACTGTATCTAAAAGTGACCGTAACTCCTTTGCGTCAAGTTTCACAGCTTTGTGCCTTAATGACTTTCGAAAGTACTCGCTGGGGTGCCAAAAGTACTCCAATCAAAACTTGGAAATTGTAAAAAAATTTATATATATATACATAAATACAAGTTTTTGGAAAAAATAGATTGATATATAACGTACAATTTGCCGGCCTTTTAAAGGTTGAGGTACAAAGCTATAAAATCAAAAACAAAAAAGTTACGGTCACTTTTAATTATGTTAAGTCCTCAAAAGAGAAACAATTTTTTCACAATTTCCGGGTTCTGACTAAAGTACTTTTGGCACCCCAGCGAGTACTTTTGAAAGTTATTAAGGCACAAAACTGTGAAACTTGACGCAAAGGAGTTACGGCCACTTTTAGATACAGTCAGTCCTCCAGAGAGGTGAAATTTTTTTACAATTTCCGGGTTTTGATTGGAGTACTTTTGGCACCCCAGCGAGTACTTTCGAAAGTTATTAAGGCACAAAGCTGTGAAACTTGACGCAAAGGAGTTACGGTCACTTTTAGATACAGTTAGTCCTCCAGAGAGGTGAAATTTTTTTACAATTTCCGGGTTTTGATTGAAGTACTTTTGGCACCCCAGCGAGTACTTTCGAAAGTTATTAA
The DNA here is from genome assembly GCF_013373865.1 of Monomorium pharaonis. Lineage (NCBI taxonomy): Eukaryota > Metazoa > Arthropoda > Insecta > Hymenoptera > Formicidae > Monomorium > Monomorium pharaonis. The sequence goes on from NC_050469.1 coordinate 22,268,405, forward strand.
GGCACAAAGCTGTGAAATTAAAGGCAAAGGAGTTACGGCCACTTTTATGAAAGATAGGCTGTAATCTTAAAAAAATTTTTTTTTCAGTATTTATTAGTTGGTACTATTATTAAAATATATCAGGAACTCTAGTACTTTTCGAGTACTTTAAGATAGGATCATTAAAAGAATGATTTTTTAATTTTGCGGTGCCATCCCCAAATTTCAATAATTTTTTAAAAACATTTGGCGGTTGGTACTATTGTTAAAATGTATCAGGAACTCTAGTACTTTTTGAGTACTTTAAGATGGGATCATTAAAACAATATTTTTTTCATTTTGCGGTGCCATCTCCAAATTTCACCAATTTTTTTATAATATTTGGCGGTTGGTACTATTGTTAAAATGTATCAGGAACTGTAGTACTTTTCGAGTACTTTAAGATAGGATCTTTAAAACAATATATTTTTCATGTTGCGGTGCCACGGGAAGTTAGCACCTCATATTTTCAAATTGCAATTTCTCTAAATATTTCGGCGGTACTCTTGCTAATACCTATCAGGAACTCTAGTACTCTTTGGGGTGCAAATAGTACTCTTGATAAAACTTACAATTTTGAAAGATGCGGTGCTAACTTCACACAGGCACCGGATGCCAGTGAGTGCTCTGCTGTTTCTTTCTTCTTTTTTTTTGAATATTTTTATCGTACAAAGTAAAAGGTTGAGGATGTATTTTATATACTTATTTTAAAAATAGAAGAAATCAGATTATTTTGTATTGTATTTAAAAGTGACACAAAAAATTTAACAGATTAAAAAATTCTAATGGAAATGTAGAGAAAGAATGACAAAAATCTTAATTTTTTAATACAAATACATAATGTATTTTGTAAATTGAGATGTTTATTTTTGAAAATATTTTAATTTTTTAATAACAAATGAAGTACATAAATTATAAAATTGAATATTATTAAGTAAAAATATAATGTTACTCGCACAATTTTTATATGTATAGTTTAAAGTATAAATATTAACACATTTCCAATTTCAATTTACTTTGCAAAAATTATACATCCTTAAGTTTTGCTTACTATATTTTTGCAACTGATGTAAATAACAAGTTGAACAAGTTATCATATCAAAATGATTACAAAATGATTAAATGTTATTTTTCAATTAGTTATGATTCATATTAATGTCGTTTCAATGTATATCATGAATTATTGTTCCGCATAAAGGATACCATTTTATTTGTACAAGTTTTTCAAATCAATCGATTGGCTACAAGATAGAAAATTTCTAGAAGCTCAAAGACAAAACTTCTCTATTCTGCAGTCAATCAGCACGATTAAAAACTTTGTCCCGCGATAGCAAAATATTAGCCGTAAAATTTTTGATTTATCCGTCTCGTTATAATCTTCCTAAAATGTATATCAAATAACGTAATTGATGATAAATACATGTTTATCCGATATTCGTTTCGCTGACAGCAGATCTTCCCATGAGAGATAATATCCATGAGAGATAAATTAATTAAAAACAAACAAACAGATTTAATTATTATTCACTTTTAATCACTATCGAAATGATGACGGATTTCGAATGTATTTTACGTAACTACAAGTCGCGATGATTAAGGGTCGGAAATCACTAGGGCGCAGCTGTGTCAAGTTAAAATGTCAAAATACAGGGTAAGCCATCGCATTTTGCTACAGCTGTAGATTAAATCGTTGCTGTTGGTCACCGGAAGAAGGGAGAGGGGGGGGTGAACTACTCGTCAAAACTGCGAACAAATGTTTGCTGGGCGCGGAGGGGGAAGGAAGGAGAAAACGAGAGCAACGCGTGCATACGCCTCCGATTTTCGCCGGCGGGCACGAGTGCCCGATTTAAAAGTCAAATTTAGCGACCGTGAATGACGATAAAGCGGCGGTATTAAGTGATAAACGGCGCGGGAGCGAATGTGTGACGTGCCTCGCTAATAATTTAGAGTAAGAACTCGCGCGATTAATTAAGCGGACGTCGCCTGTCGCCCCGGGGGGAACGAAGGGCGACGTCGCGGCGAAACATGTGGCCGAAAATATCATACCCGAAAGAATCATCGTCCCCTTCGAGCTTGATGAAGCGCTTTTTTTCCCACCCGGGGGTTAATATTTTATCGCGCGTTTCGAAAATAAAACAAAACAATGGGTCGGAATAGAAGATGAGGAAGACTCCGATAAACGAGTCGGCCGCGAATTAGTTCAATGAAATGAGCAATACTCCGCGGTGCATCCGAGCGCGAAAATGCGAGGACGCGCTTCAGCCTCGTTGAAGTCAGTTCGCGTTTCCATTTCCGCGGAAAAAAAAGAAAGTAACCCAAAAAAGGGTTATTGACAAAGCGTATCATGTGGCGATTTATCAAGCGTGCGACGCGAAGGGTACTCGCGTTAATTAAATTAGAACGTCGCGGAGACTTGGGAAACGGGGATTAGAATGCAACGTTTGAGTTTGCTAAATTTCTCCGAGATGTCTTTTCGAGATAGTTGCATGTATTACGCGAAGCCACGGTTGGTTTTCACGAACCGGCCTTTCCTCTCGGGGGATCTTAAGCGCCCTAATCTTTTAATCGTTCAAATATTTCAACGAGAAAATCTCCTTGTAATTATCATCTCCGATGCTCGGGGCTCAAGATATCTCGTGATCTAAAGTCTCTACTCACTCGAGATTGTTTACTCAGCACACCTCGTCCCGAGACCTACGCTGTAAGACGCGCGCGCGCCGAGGGAAGGTGGAGGCGTTGAAAGCGGCGCGTGTTACATATCAATTTCACGATGTCGCGAGGGATAAAAATTGTAATACGTAGTGTGCCGAGATGTGTTGTGTACCCTTCGCCGTGGGGAGCGGTATACCATGGGACGACGGTGTCGTAGGGAGAAAGATAATGTAGCAGCATTATTTGTCGTTCTGCTTCGAGCAAACATTACAACGGCACTGGTGGAAATCCTCTTTGTCTGAGAGAGTGTAGAAAAAAGAAACTTCAACAGATATTTTCCCAATATCTTCCAACTTCTGATGATCACAGTTACCGACTTTAACATGAAATTTTTTTGTCAAATTTTCTTTAACTTAAACCGAACGACATCAGTCTAGTTTGTGTTGGGTAATAATTGAAATTTGGGAAAAATATTACGTTTCAAAATTTCAATTCGAGATTTATTTTCTCGGCTTACGCCGCGAACCTTGCAGAAGATAAAACAAATCTTTCTCGCCGAGGAAATATTTATCGCAGGTTTGCCGAAGAGTTGGTCGTTAGAGTTATGAATATAGATTGTATGATACTCTTTGTACACGCGTATTACGGTAAGCCGCTGTTGTTCTGCAAATATAACGACAAAAGCTTTGTTGATCGAAAAGATCTGTCGAAAGGAGATCTGTGTGACACGTTTCAACTATTAAACGCGGGCCAGTCGCGTAAAAGATCGCACAGGGAAAACATTTCGGCCGTTCATTTTTTTTTTTTGCGTATCGTCCATTCTCAAAGGGAGGTCGTACAACGTTACAAAACTGCAAAATATAAACGATTTCACCTCGCGCCACGTGGCACGCGATTTTAAGCCCTTTAACTCTACCTTCCGCTACTCTTAACAGAGGCAGACGCGTTTTTCCATTTTTTAACAATCCATTCACAAATTCCCTTTTTGGCAAAATGTTTATAAAGATGCCGTCTAATCCCGCGGCCTTTATCCGCGCGTAGCGAGGATACGTGGAGAAGAATCGATAACGACACTTCTAGGAGCGCGGTGCAAGATGTGAAGTAACGCGGAAGTTTTTTCGCTTAAGACTCTCTCGTTGCATTTTATCTTATAAGATATAAATAAAGTCTACGTACGTTAACAAAGCCGGTTTAGTCGTGCCTCTGTTCGTAAGTACAAAAAGCAATTATTCACGGTATTTCGAGTATGCGTTTGCATGATTCTTGCCCGAGCAGCTTCTCACATTCTCTTGGCGAATTCGGGTCGCATTTTCGATCATTTCCGAAACGATGCGTGCGAAATTATAGTTATTCTCCGCTTTTCATCGGACGCATGAAGCGAAACGACGCGGCAGCTTAATGATCCCTTTCGCGGTGCATAAGCTGTACGTCAGTGCGCCTGGGTCATTCTCGAGTCCTCTCATCCAACCATTATCCTTAGAGAGAGGATTCTGCGCTGCTAATATGTCCGTTGTTCTGACGCAAAAGCGGATGCACCCGATACTTGTACATTGAAAGCTCCATTCGCGCTGCCGGATGCGAAAGGAGCACACGCATCCTCCCCGACGACGATTTGTAGAAAGGACAAAGCATATTACGGGGTCTTATAACTTTTTATTAGAGGAAAAGCGCATGGAATTAACTTCTCGCAGGGAATTAGCACAAGGAGGAAAAAAAAGTTGATCCTCATGAACTCCTCTTTTCTTTCGCATTGGCGTACATAAGCTATTAATTTCATTATTAATTTTTTAAATTGTAGTCTTTCGGTAATTGAAATTTAATTTTTTTTTTGCTGTACATGATTTCTAATTTCTCTCATTATTGCATAAATACAAAAGTTATAGAATTTCACGAAGAATGCACATCTCGGAAGAGGAAATATATGATAAAAAAGTTAATTTAAAACATTTTAGTATTTTAAAGTCTTTGTTAAATCCATTTACAACTGGATAAACGTGAATGTAGGGTTATTGAAGTAGTCATAGTAGTAGTAGTGGATGTTGTGCAACAAGGTTAATCTACAGTGAAGTACAAAGGTACATCCCATGAACGATGATGACGTAGACATATGACAATCCTTTGATCTTCCTCCTACTTTCGCCGTTATAACCAACGTTTTGAAAGACAAAATTCAACCATCATCTTTCGCAATACACTTTATAACCGATAATAATGACTTTTTATAACCGTGCCTTTAAAACTACTTACAATTATATTTACGCAAATGTAAAATTGACTTTACGTGGATTACGTCACGCTTATAATCTCCGATTTGTCGATAACAATGTACGTAGCGCAAAAAATGTACGATCCAAATATAAATTTCTTTCTTTGTTTATTAGCATTGTCTGTATCTAAAATTTTTGTAATTATTGATAGAAAAGGAATTAGAGCTATTCAAAAGATTGATATCGGTTCAATATCGAAATCTGTTAACTCCTTCATTTGGAACACCTAAACCGTTCCTTTCTTCTTTTTTTTTTTGTGTATGAATTATTCGAGAAAACGTTCGATCTCGCAACCGATAATACATTGTTAGAAGTATAAAGATATACGGGAGGAAGGTGGATTGCATTGTATAACCGAGGTATTTGATTCGGAGAGCGAGAGCTACAAGCGTTTATTGAAAACTACTTCTCACCGAGTCCATATAACATTCATATTGAATCTGCTGGAAAGCTGCTTCTCAATCTTCAGCGTGATGCGATTAAGCGATTCGAATCGCACGTGTCAGCGAAGCGCGTGAGCTCGCACGCGCAGGTGGGCGACAGTAATATATAAAACCTATTGGCGCGTTACGGCATCTGGCGATTCTAATTTTAACAGACGTTTTGCAAATTCTCCTCTTGACGTAGATTTAGCTGGGACAAATCCAGCTTGCTCCTTTTTCTTTGCAGGAAATCGAAACTGCTGACTCTCTGACGACGAAATAACGGCTCTGATAAGCTCGAAGACTGTTTCTCTTCCAAATGTTTAAAATTGAGATTTTGAAATTGTAAATTGAGGCCAAACAATTTTTATATCGAGAACCATAGTTCACGTCTCGTGTGTTATTGATATCACGAAAACGTTTTTATTTTTTTCTGTTTTATCACGTTTCTTACACTTCGTCATATTCATGAGATTTCAATATAAAAAGAAGATATTTGACTTTGATTGACCAGACGATATGTATACTCGGCAAAATACGCGGTTGGCCGCAGTACGTCAATAGCTCTCATAATCATCTATCGGAAATCGATACACTACGGAGGTAGGTCCTTATAACATTTCGTCATTTCAAGGGTCCTCGCTCTCCTATTCTCCGTATCGCGTGCCATCCTGTGATGCCGAGGAGGCGAAACCTCGATGTGCGATCGTAAAACAGCGCGTACAACATATATAAGATCGCTAACTATCAGAGTGCATTTTCCGCTTTATTGCATCATTACGATATAGCAAACTGTTCACAAGACACGAATGGAATCAAATGAAACTTAAATGTGCAATAACAGCCAATAAGTTCTAGGAATGTTTTCTGTAATTTATCGCATCAGAAACGAATCGTAATTATACGATAAATCTTAATAAAAGTATACTTGATTTTAATTACACACAGCCATCAATAGCTTTTTTGCTATTCTAATCTATATATTTGTATCTACATGTGTTTCAATTATTAATATTTTAAGAAGAAAAGAAACAAAACAGAGCGACAATTAAAACGTATGACATATGTTCAGAACAGCTTTTAGTTTAGCTTAGTTTTTAGACAATTTTTAAGTAGCTTTTGAAATGCTCTTAAATGTTGAACAATTTTTCTTTGTAACGCAAAGCAAATGGTAACGTATGAAATTTAAATTAAAGTACAGTACACAGTCAAGCGTAATGTTGAAAATGCTGAAAGTGCTCTCGCTTTTTTCTTCACGTGTGTTTCAAATATAAGTATAAAGCACTGTGACGCACTTAATATCGCAAATGCGTTTTGTCGGATTAAAAAGTTTCACATGTTCCATTCAGCTGCCGAATGCATTATCATTCGCGTTACGTTATTTTCGATATGAGCTATGATAAGTATGCAATATAGTCTCGTGGCGATTTATCACGATACTACGATCGCAATATATTGCCGAGGAATCTGACATTTCTGTATCACGATGCTTGGATAAGCGATTTTCAAAACGCCGTCGTCGATAGCCAATTTTCCTCAACGACCCATACGGCACAATACGATGATGTATGGTCCAGCGTTACGGCTAGAAAACGAGTGGATAAAGTGGATTACGCGACCGTGAATAATCTCAGTGCCGAGCGGGGAACGAAAAATCACCTCGACCTCCGTCGAAGAAGATTGACACGGCGGAATACGCGCCGTGAGGCTAAAAGGGAGTACCTTTTTACACGTCGACCGCAATATGCGCGCGTTACACCTTAAAGACTCACCGTAAAGCTCAATGGCGAATTGCCGTACGCGAAGTAAGCGAGCAAGCTTTTAAATCCAGCCTTTTATTGCTCTCCGTCTACGTGACGGCAATGAGACGCCTTCAATTGAGACTCGCTCTCGCAGGGATATGGACTCTCATTTCTCCGACGCCTTGCCGATGCCTGTTTTGCCTTTGAACTAGCTGTTCATTGTCACATCTTGGCGCGATGTACGCGCGAAAAGAAGACAGAGGTCGCGTCCTGAGGAGCATTTTGCGCACGTCAGATTGTCTCTCTCGCGACCTGATTCGCCGACGTAACGAGAAATAGATAGGTAAAGCCCGATGGAAGAAAGGGCGAGAAAAAGGTGCGACCGAGATGCGCTTTTGACACTCCGCGGTAGTCGCACGATCTTAATCAAGCTGCGAGATGAGAGTGCTTGTCTTCGCTTCTCGCCTTCTATTCTCGTTTTATTTCATTCTTCCGCGGAAGGAGGAGCAAGGTGCCACACGGGAAAGAAATACGAGACCTTCAACGATGAAGGAAAGAAACAATGCCATGGAGCCGCGAGTTGAATATTAAAACTATCTTTACTGCTTGGTCGCGACTTTGAAATTATGGCGGTGAGCATTCATCTTTTCGACTTTCAGACGAAAGTCCGAACAGTCGTAACAAGGCACTTTATTATCTCGAACAGAGCAACGAGAAGTTGCCACCAAAACCGACAGATATAAATTCGTCCACGGATTTGGATTTTGTTAGTTTCGAAGAAGAATCGCTACCATGATAAATAGCGATACGATATTTTATCAAGTTTTTCTTGATATAAAAAAATATCGAAAAAATTGCTGCAAGAATTTTAATTTCAAATTTAATTGTGCTTGAATGTATGTTTCAGTATATTATATTGAATTAATTGTGTTGAATATGCAGAGAAAAAAATATTTATACACTTTTTATTATATATATTAATGAAAAATATTATAGGTAAAGAGGACTAATTCCTTGACAAATTTTCGAGCAATTTTTATTTAGGTCTTTCATACGACCGAAGAAACCTTTAACGATATCTTATAGACTAGTTTAAAATTTGATAGAGTAGAGAAAATGATTTCTGACCTCGATAATTCAGTATTTATGTCACGTTACACGTTATCGAAATGTTCTTCGTTCACCACTGACATCGTAATTTGTACGGGCACATATTTCCCGGACCTCCGCAATATCTTTGAACCGTCTAGTGGGAAATTGCAACGACAGTGATTCCGAGGCTTTCATTGTAATGAAATTATCTACAAAGTTGTCCCAATAGAACACAGTTCTCCAAGGTGACGCGGCCCAATTTCGGCTTTTATCAATCAAACAATCAAAGAACGGCGCTAGCACCTCGCGGCTCTCTTTCTCGTGGAAACCTTAAAAATGTTTAATGAGAGTTCGAGAGGACGAGTTCATGCATTATCCGACGATCCCGGTACAAGGTGTCGCACTCGTACTCGCAAATTGCACAGCCATCCGTAGGCTAATTGAGTTACGGCTCAATTTCGTATGCCACATCCCAGGAAACTTCAGCATTATCGGGTACCAGTTTTGCATACGCTGATTCCTCGCATATTCCGGTTTTCAATGAAGCATTTATTTCGATCTGTTATCGAGATAAAATTACCGCACTTTGGACGAAGCGTACACCCGACGAGATTTTTCTATAAAATTATCGATTATAGATTTACGTTAATTATTAGTTAAATCTCATCCGAGATATTCCAAACACGTCGAAATTTTTTCCGTACATAAATTCCTATGCCTTTTTGCGCGAAACGTGCAAGGAAAATCTTATGTGATGTGCTATAAAATGTTTCTCCGCGGTTATATTTAATCCTGACGTAACAAATTTTTATTGAAATACCAGCATTACTCAGTTTACGTCATACGTTATTTTCTTCATGTTATTTAATGAAAATTTATAAGAGATAGATCAACTTTAATTCACGTCGGACATTTTAATGTACAAGTTTCCGCAAGCTCAGCCTCAGGAATTACACATGATTGTAATTCCTAAAAAATACATATTAAACATCGGAAACGTACGTATACTTGCAACTTTGTAACTTATGATATATTATATAAAAGATTGCACACTCACACACGTACACACAATCAGCTCCATTGACTTCTGAGCCTGTTTACGTATGCAACTCGCGTGCACGTGTCAGAAACTACCGGCGCTGTCTGACCGCAGTTACGGGGCAACTACTGGCACCGATCAGACGCGAAGCGGAAGGAACGTCGAAGTAAGCGGAGTGTAACGGCGATAGCTGCTGCAGCAGGCAGCGCGGTAATACCGATAACTCAATCGACACGACTGCACCCGCGTACAGCGGAATCCTCGTTCAGCAGGATATCCCCGCGTAACAGGATACTCGCGTGCAGTGAGAGCTACTGCTCGCGATCGCGCGATCCGACTATTAAGTCTGATTAGGACTACGTCGAGGAACTCGTTAGCGACTTGTTACACCGATGCCGAGCGATGCTGAGCATACGCCGGCATTAGTTTCTGTCTCATCTACGAGCATCCGAGGGCGGCTTGGATTGAAATAATTGATTGTTACGGAGTGAAACGCGTGCCAGCAATCCGTAACATCTAAGGTCTCGCATATATAGTCGCTGTCGGTTGAATTAGAGATGTATGTCATGATTCAGAGCAGATATTTGTACGCGTATTAATGCGATTGAAGGTGCAACGGTATTAGGAGCGTCTACAATAAATAGAACGCTGTACTGAAACCTGTTACGTTAAACGCGTCAAAAAAAGGAACATTTAATGTTTTAGATTTTACTGAAATGGCAAGAGAACAATATGAAAGTTATAATATAAATTTGTGAACGTCACGCAAGTGGAACGAATTTAGTTGTTTTTGTTTGTTCTGCATTGATGCAAAATATTGTTTTTTCATTTGCCAAAATGTATATATTTTTACGCGAAGCAGCCTTTAACATTGGTATGCGGATTACTATATGAAACGGAATTCATTAGCGGTTCGCATTTAGTTTAATAATTTCTATCAAAAATAATAGTGTCATGGAAATATTCGCTTCATTTCTTTCTTCTTTTCTCGAGAACTCGTTATTTCTGCCGAAGAAATTTGATTCAGCTGACTAAAAACGATTGGAGGATCATAATGAATATAACGAATCCGATTCTTCTTATTAATTATGAAGAAGCCGAAGAGCAAAAATGCTGAGACGTCAGACAAATCCATCGCCGGACCATTTTCTCAACGCCGTACTCTTAATTGGACATCACGACCATGACCCGGATAAAAATTAGAATACACGGCAGCATTTCGTCCGAGCATTGTCAGGCCCTGCGTTACATCTGTTCATCTGTTCCCACGTAACACCATTGTCTCATGCAGACTTAGGATAATGTCATTTATGCGGTAAACGCGCAGTAGGATTGCGGGCACCTGTTATCTCCGCCGAGGGAGATGCGTACTGACCTAGTGATTGCCACGGTATGCATACGCATTCACTCTTGCATGCACATATCGCATTTACTTACAACAATGCGGCTGGGTGCACAAAGCATGGATGCGCGCAAAGTAATAATAAACAACTGCGAACGGCGCGCGGAGCTTTGTGACGGTCCCCGCAAAGTTTTGCGGCGCACGCGCGCCGGTTTCGGCCGCCGGTCGTTGCACAAAGCGAAACATAAATTCGCGGTGGAGAGCCGGTGTAAATCATATAGATATACACGTCGTCCCCGTCGTTGCCGCTGCCCTCATGATTAGTGCGCGCTGTTATTTGATATTAATTCAGCGTGGCTTAGCAACACGAGCTCCGCGTTGAAGTAAGCAGCCGGTGCATGCGCATAAACGGTTTGCGTTCATTCAAAGGAATTGTCAGCGACAGTCCTTCGCCGGAGTCTAAATCGCACTGTATATCATACACGTGCATAGGTATAAACCCGGCTATTGTAAATTCCCGCTTTCTGCGTATGGCATTAATTCGATACGCGAGGGAACGCTGACTGTGAAACAGCTAAACGCCCCGGTCGTTAGCGGTGACAGCGCAATCACCGAAATCGTTTCCAATTAATTGTCGTTTTGAATTAATTAATATTGGCCTCGCTCCTTACTGCGCGCTACGTAGAACTTCTGTCCGTTCATCTCGCTTAAAATCTGAGAGGATACTTATGTTACAATAGATCAACAATGGCGAGATGTAAACTATTACATAAATGCTAAAGAGTTTATTTCTCTCTCTCTCTCTCTCTCTTTTTATAGGATGTTATTTTACAGAATATTGCGCATGATATGAAAAATATTCTGTTTTAAATAGAATCTTGATCTATAAACTGTTCTTTTGATTTGTTTTATTTTAAAGCGTATGCGTAGGTGAGGTGTAATAATATCTATTAAAATGAATGTTGTAAAGGTTGGACAAAGCTCTTGTGACTTTTATGGTACTGCAGGTATGCAATACCATGTACATTGACCTTTAAAGGCCAAAACGTTTATTTCCATCTACGCTATCAATCAATAGTAACGTAAATAAACAATGAGTAAATTTAATTAATATCAATACAGTTATTGCTATTTGTTATTTACTCTTCATATAGAATTCATACCTATGTGTTTGATGATTGATATTTGTATAAAATTTTTTTCTTTACTTGAGATTTCTGAAAAGAAAACGGTTCGGAATTTTTATTCTATGTAAATAGTAAAATAATTTTTTTAACCAATGAAGGATTTTTATTCGTACCGAACCTATGGAATATATACCGAAACTATGGAAAAAAAGCATAAAAAATGTTGTATCAACTCTATGCATTTTATATTCTCTTTGTAAGTAATTAATATTCAATTTTCAAGGATCTATATATTCACTTAATCTTAATATAAAGCCCTAAAATGATTACTGTCTTTTACATGCTGGATTTTCCCACACAGCACCTCTGAAATTCGATCAAACCCTTGGGGAATTGTTGCGATATCGTAATTGTAAATACATTTACACGTGGTAATTACTGATCATATCGATCAAATAACGTCATTAACTTTCTATCGTTTAGATAATTTTTTGCGATAAAAGATAAAAGACGGTGCACCTCTGGAAGGTTTTATTTAAAATGAAAGATATACGTTACATGTTTCGAACAGTGAAATTGTTTGTTAACGAATCGTGAAAGGAAAACACGTAATAGAGATTTGGATATTATCGATACTGAAGTTTGATATGATTGTCGTCCATTTGGATGGTTGTTTCAAAGCAATACTATGCAGTTAACAGTTAAAGGAGTTTCCTATTGGAATTTGGACCATCAAGCGAGCGAATGTTCAATTTATGAAGCATATTACATCTAAAGATTGATTTACATGAGTATACACAGCAAATACATATCAAATATTCGAATGGTATTAATTAATCATATCAATCTAGAGAGTATCGCTTATTAAAGCAAAATAAATTTACTTTAAAAAAATTAAAAACTAAATACTTTAAAAATCAACAAGAAAAGTAATTAACATTAATAATGTATCTCAAATTTCAGTTATAAGGTTTGTCCAAAGAAAAATTCTATAAAAATTTTAAAAAATTATACATGTATCAATTTATGCGATAAAATTTTAATTCTTATTGTTTGCTGAATTAACATTATTCTGGAATAAAAAGATTAGTGACGCGGTTTATAAATTATCGACGAAAAAGTTGGTACGTAGTAGCGCGTAGAATCTACAAAAGTTAAATAAAAGTTTCTGCTTATTGTTAAGTGCAAATGCACTTTTATGCGCCTCACTCGGATCGCAGGTGTGTTTCGCGTGCGATGGTACGTATTGTGCATGTGTATCCGATAACGCCAGGCCATATTATTAGGCACGACACACCGTTGGACGGCCGATCGGGCTCCAATCGAGATAATGGAGGGAACACGGGCGATCACGCCCACGCGCGTGCCGAATATGCTCTCGCGTCGCTAATGCAAGTACCAAAACTACGGTATAATTTATGAGCAACGTTCCCCTGCGTGGAATTGCGATCAAGCTGCAATTGCTATGCCCGACGGCTTCGACTTGCGGCAGTTGCGCAATGCCAGAGCCGGCATCTTTCCCGCTTTCGATTTACGGTGAACCGTAAGTGGGAAAATGAAACGGGGAACGTCTTCAGAAACATAAATTTGCGTCCTTGCAAAGTGCAAGAGCCATTTGTTAGCGATGGTTAATAAACCTGGACGTTCCTCACGTTTCATCCCATTCATTTTCTCCTAAACGCTAAGCGGTACATTATATTTATTCTTGTTCAACGTCTTATACGTATGTGCACGTAACTTTTACATAAAAAAAATGGATGTGAAACGCGGGAAACGTTCAGATTCACTAATGATTGTTATTAAGAATTTTTGCATCTTGCAAAAACGTAAATTTATTTTCAAAATTATGTTTGTCAAAAACGCGTTTACTCTTTCATTTATTTATAAACACAAGCATATAATAATCTAATTAATTAAAAGAAAACTGAAATAGAACTCTAGTTAATCTAATTTAATCGTGTTAACGGAGTTTAATGAAGCAAACACAATGCGCGGCATATTGTATAACCTTTTAGTAATTAATACATTATGCATATTATAATTTATTGCGTAGTACGTGCGTAACTGCATTATGCCTCTGAAATTTTAGAAACTGTAGTTGTGGAGAATAAGCGATAATGAAATAAAATTTTTTAATTTATTTACAAGTATATACCGCGTTAATAGTCTTAAATGACTAATAATAAATTGATTTTTGACTTTCGGATTTTCGTTTTTGGTCTTGTCTACTAATTGCTATGATCTATGTGCGCGTGTGTGTGTATGTGTGTCGGCATGTACTTTAACTCGGATCATACATCTGGGGTTCTCTGCAGCTCATGCACCCTGATAGTGCTGACACTATTGTTTAAGCTGCCGTGCTAGTTTAATTTTGTAGAAATTTTCAGTAAGACAAACACAAGCTTGCGAAAACTGGCCAGTGGTTGTTTCCCGCGTATTATCCACCGATCGAAACATAAACTAATGTTTACATAAGTTAAATTAATTCAACACCTGTCTCACAATATTTAGCACGAGAACTATATAATAACCGTGTTGTTTTTTACAATAAGTACGCAAAAAGAGTTAATACGTAAAAATAATTATAATATGTTATTTAATTATATAATATACCTTGTTGGAATATATATATTGATTAAATTTATACGATTTTAATCGTACGATTAATGTTTTTAATTTACATGTATGTATATCTTTTAAAATCTTGAATAATGAATTTTTGAATAATATATTATGCTTCAATATTTGCCTTAACGATTTATCCAGCTATCGATTAAAAACTAATTAACGATTAATTAAAATTAATAATTAATTGAATGCTCATGTGACGCAAAAATCAAAATGTTACGATTAACATTTTCATGTCACTGTTGATCTGTTCGCAACAATCAGTATCCACGTAAAACCAACGTTAACCTACGTTGTAGCAATTACAGAAAAATAATTCGTTGCAATGTGACATGTGAGACTACTGACCCGTTTTGCGTCGCGAATCGTCAAAGGGACTCGATAAGGGACACAAAACTTTCGTACTGGCGATCGTATCGCGATTCCGATATGACGGCACGAATCCGTGAAATGCGCGAGCGACGCCACACTAGGCACATTGTTTCTAAACAAAGTCACCCCCTTGGCACAATGCTGAGCGTTAACAAAGGTTTCGAGACAATGCATTCGCGAAGGAAGATTGAATTCCCCGCTAATTCCGCTACCTTTTGAAAACCCTTCTAGGCCTCGTTTGACAAACACAAACGCGGCTTTTTACTTCGATTACCTCATTCTTGTATCTTAAAAAAAAAAAAGAAAAAAAAAGAAAAATGCAAAACAATCGAATACGCAAACCAAGAAACAGGTTCGGCAATGAATGTTTCATTGTCACGTGATATTAATTGCGAACGTTATTAGCGATTATTAGTCGAATGAGACAAAATGGGACGTCATTTGTTCAATGCAAGTCGATAAAATTAGAGTACCGAATTAATTTTAATTGTTTAATTATATTGAGTAAAAATATTCTGTTTTAACGAAGTACATGTCCGGCGCGTGTTTTTGAACTACAAGAGAGATATTTAAATATCCCGGATTTAATGGATTTTTGTGCCCTGCAACTGTTAGGATATATATTTTTCGTTTTCTATATGAAATTAATAAACTACCTAGATTGTAGTTACGAATAAATGAGTTTGTCAAGCAAATACGCGCTGGTGGTACGAGGTAACAGTAAATAAGGCGATATTCGAGCGTGCCTAAGCGAGATGAAAACCTGAATAAAAACGTGGAATATAACCACCTTCTGCCCGTAAACGGCACGGAGGGAGGTCTCCCTCTGGATATTTGCAAAAAGTGCTATTACGTGCCGTTCAAAGCGCAAGTGTTGTCCGTGGTGTATATATATATTTTTCTTTCTCTTCTTATACGAGCATGACCTCCCGTACCGCATAATATCTCAGCATTCTTGCTTTTATTTTCAAGTCCCTCTTTCGAGCGTTTTTTCCTCGACCTGAGAAAATGATAAGGGATAATCTAAACGAAATATTCACGAGAGAGCACAAGTTACGTACGAAGCCTTAAAAGTGCGAACAAGAGGGCCGAAAGTTCAAGGCTGCCGAGACGCACCTGTCACGTGTGTTTAATAATTTCGCCTCAGACGCGAGAGATACCCG
The DNA here is from genome assembly GCF_013373865.1 of Monomorium pharaonis. Lineage (NCBI taxonomy): Eukaryota > Metazoa > Arthropoda > Insecta > Hymenoptera > Formicidae > Monomorium > Monomorium pharaonis. The sequence goes on from NC_050469.1 coordinate 22,284,269, forward strand.
AAGCGATCTGAACTGCTGTTCCTCCTGGCGTTTCAGCGGGGTCTTAATGGATCAATAAAGCGCGCTAAGAGTATCACCAAGAAGTCCGGGATCCCTTTTTAAAAGCCGGCCGTTGTACCCGCCGCGCGGGTGATACCGCACACTTTGTTGACGTCTCGCGGCTGACCCAGCGTTCCCTAATGGTTTTGAGGGAAAGTCACCCCTCGTGATCTCACCCTCGGCGAATGCCGAAAAGGGAAATGTCGATTTCGAACTCGGTCACCTCCGGCTTCCTTTTTTCTCATTTTTGCAGGAAAAATAACGAACGGAGAGCAAGCGATTCTAAAGCTTTCCATCGAAAGCGACAAGGGATGAAGAGAGAGATGATTGGCTGTCACTGATATACGAGACTTAGCGTGTTCTTAAAGTTTCATAGCTTCAAATCGAGATTGATTGCAACTCGATGTAGATAGCTTAGGAGATGTAAAAAGAGAAGCTTGTTTTAGCTTTTAGTTTTAGCTTTAATCGTAAGTGATATATGTATTATGCAGAATATTTTCAATAATTAAAACAAATTGTTCTGTTCTAAATAAAAAATGATTGCAAAAAATATCGGGTGATTTAATATTTTATTAATCCATTTTCGCCTTTTGAGAAAAATATATGTCATAAAATATTTACTTTTTTCCATGACATTAAAAACCTTGATATTTTCTTGTATAAAATTAATTGAAAAAAAATATTATCGATATAAAAGAAAGGTGTATAAATAATGTTTTAAAAAATGTAACTGCACCCTACATTATACATCTATCTCTATTATTTTTCTTATTCTTTTTTTAAGAGAATGTTAATTTACTTCTTTGTCAGAATCGCTTCGAAACTAAACTTTTTGAAAAAATAAGTCTACTCTAAAATGAAAAGATGCCAACCAAGCAATTTTCATAAAAGCACAAATTCTCACATCAACGAATCGTATAAAGTATGCTCTTTGAAAATTATGCACATAGTAAATTATCTCCTAACTAATTTACTTCTATGAAACCAGCTTTTAAAATAGAAGCGTTTCTTTCTCCGGCTATGTTGCAGAGATTTTGACCGTCTATCGTGAACGTTTGCAACGGATGCTATTTTCAGTGAATAACGTAAATGTTAGTACCGCAGTGAAATCATGCTTGCATCACGTGCGCCATGTGTCGCCGCTATGGAACTCATTCATTGAGAGACGAAATTTGGGGAATATCGCCGAAGTAACTTTACGTAATGTTTTGGGGTATAACATCATATCCTTGTGTATCCGTCACACACGTTGAAACTACACTTGTAACTTTGTAACGTGAGATCAATTTCGCAGCTATCCCTAACAATCATGATTTTCTTGTATATAAAACGAGAGTTGTCGGTTATATGATATACGATTGATGTGAACTCCCCGAGTTTTGATATTGTAGACACGTGGAAAATTATCTTCGCATTTATTCATGTTAATAACAATGCATAAAAAAAATATACCTATTAGCCAAAATAATTTGTTGCACATTTAAAAATAAACATTATTTTACGTTAGATTTTTTACGCACAACGTAGGGATAACGTGCGTGGCATTGCTCAAGTACTACACGCACGCAAGTTCAATTTTTTATTATAAATAATGGCTAGAGGCAGCTGCGTAAAAATTTGAAAAATTAGTATAATTCCAAATGATAACGTTGCATTTGCGACGCAGCAGTTCTTTAGAACCAGCAAATTAATGCTAATATCTAAAACTACATTTCTCTACGTAGCAACGTAAAATTTACGCCACGTTGCGCGATTTAGAAAATCTCGAAAATATTCCAAAAATTCGCGTAACAACCTCGAAAAATGTTCAAAACATGAGGAAAAACGGGCTCCGCTGCATAAAATCGTACTTCACAAATGACGAGTGTTACATAATATTCATTAAAAAAACATTTGCAATCCTTTCTCCGCGATGAGAATGGCTCTCTGCAAATATTCGAGGAATATTTGCAGCCGAGGAGGGCGGATTAAATAAAATATCAAATGAAAGTCGTTATTAAAATCCGTCAATTAAATCGCAGTTGCTTAATTGGAGAACGATCGCCTAACGACGTGCCGCAGATGTTTTAAAAAGCATTCTCGCGCTATGAAATCCGCGCTAGGCAAATTTAGCGAATATAATAAAACGGGATCTCGTTTTACGTTCGGAGGATGATCGATTAAAACGGTAATCGAAGAGCGGCGATACAACAAAACATAACATACGGCGCCAGATCTATACGTGAAATTAAATTGCATCGCGATTAGGGCCGATTAAACGTTAATTGCAGAGTTTATGCCAATTTACGCACGTGTCCGCGGCGACGTATGTGTAATCGTATCACCGTATACACTGCACCCGCAATCACAATGTCCTATTTCCATTTGTCAACTGACAAAATGTTTACTTGCAGAAACGCCCGCTACTCTAGCTGCATCATTTTCGAAGCGTATCGATTATTAACGCTATTTGCTTATAAAAAATACTATACGATATAGCTATTTATATGCAAATTTAGTAATCAAAATGCCGTCACCAAAAGTCTTGATTTTTTTTTACCGTAGAAAAATACTTGTTGAGATAACTTTACCTACTTTAAAACTTTAGTAATTATTATTAAGTAAATTAAGGCGTGTTAAAGCTGTAAAAGTCGTGTATAAATTGAAATATCTTGTATTTGGCCAAAAAAGTAAAAAGTAATTTGGCCAAATCATTATTTTTATAATAATTTAACAATATTTACTTTATATATTTGTGTGTGCACAAATGTCTGAAATGAATAAAATATTTATTTTGATCCAATCTACTGAAAACCTACAAAGTCATATTAACTTTGATAATTACAACTATGACGAATGCAATACGTTTTCATATATTTCTAAAATGTGTCTCTCGCAAAAATTCTAGATGCATGTAGCTATAAACATATACAGTGGCGGTGACAGTAGTTCATAGGTCACGTGAAAACTATAAATTTTTGATATCAAGATCAGAATTGTTTTCACAACAATTTGTTTTATTTAACTAAAAAGAGAATATAAATACAAAATAAGCTTTGACATTCGTTAATCTTGGCATTTACATCAAACATATATATGAAAATCTTATTCTTATGATTCTTATTCTTTATATTTTTCTTTACTGAGATTGTATCTTGTTTCTATTTTTCCTCAAATGTTTTTCGTACTACCGCTCACAAAAACGTATGTATGTGCTTGTATGCAGTAATTTGTAAATTTTTAAAAATAAGGTATATGCAAAATTCTTCACTTAAAAAAAGTACAAATAGAAAACGAACTTTGACCGTTAATCCGCTTCATTTACATTAAGCACATATATGAATATTATTATTTTTATTTCTTTTATTCTTCTTAGCTCAGATCCTTGCTTTTATTTTTTCAAATATTTTTTTCCGCACTCATAAAAATATACGTAGTTGTATACAACATGTAAATTTTTAAAGTCGATCTATATGCATGGTATATTGAGCTGGGATTCTTTAAACGGCAAATAGCTGCGCGGATCAGTCATCCCTATGGAATTCTCACAAATAGTACGGTATGAGAAATCGCTCTTCCTGTCTATTTCCGAGCACGGACTTCCGTGCGACGGCAGGTCCGATAAATGGAGCTTTTCGTACCGTTTGACGGCACGAAACTGTGCCGTGACCGCGGAATTAACCGCGACAGAACTTTCCCGTCTCACCGGCGTGCTAATCTGTCCCCGCTAAGTGCGTTATCATAATTGAACAGATTCCATACTTCGCGTCGCCGTTAATTTAATCACCGAGTGAACTAAGGACATTTACGGGCACGAGTCCATAGAGAAAACGATCTGCTGCTGGCGCCGGATGTCTGACGCGAGGCGCCTTTGAAACGTTCGCGATTCACGAAAGTGCCACGGAAGCTGAGTTATTGAGCTCGTTAATGGAGACTTTGCGAATTCGTGAATGAGCAACTACGAGTATATAGACCTCTTACTGCGAGAACAGCCGAAACTTATAACTCGCAACGAAGCGTGCGTTTTTTAATATCGGTCCAGTTCAGATCTGTGAAGCTGGCACGACATTTTGTTAATATAATATATAAAAAAACAATTAGAGTTCTAGTAGTACTTCCTTATATGAAAAAAATAAAAATGAAAAATTTAATAATTTTTTAATGTCCGAAATTAGGATCATATAAGGATTGCAGAATTTTTTTAATTTTCATAAAGAACTTGAGAACTGTGGAAAGTACTACTTAAATTATTTTTTTATATTAACAGAACGTTGTCCCAGCTTCAAAGATCCATCTTCCAATTCGGTAACGATCATAATATATATATATTGTTCTTTTCCTTCGTTTTTTCCGCGGCACTTATCGAGATTCTATTTATATGATTTTAATAGGGCGGTAATTAGCCATCTCGTTTTCCATTATGACAACTCGCGGATTGATTAAGTGCTATCAATATAAGCCAGCAACAAGTGAACATTTTGTTATCGGCAAAACCGCAATCAAATATGTATTAATGAACAACCACTATTAATAGTACCGTTGCACGTTTTACCCCCGATATGGAATAATTCATATCGAATTAATGCGAACCGGGTGCGTGAATTGTTTATTTCAACATGGCGGAGCCGTTAGCCAAATCACCGATATAGATCGTCTATTCATACACCGCCGCATACGTTTTAATCCAATTTTCATTAGCTCGTTGAAGGATAACTCTGATTAAGGAAACTCGATTTAACATTCAAACGAAAGAGTGAACCAATTTTCACTCTTGGAGGGACAAGAGGATTACGAGGTTGACGAGGTTTAGCGCGCTTGTAAACGAGCGGATTCGCTGCTCTCTCGTCCACTGTTAATTCGATTACCGTCTAATTAGCAGTGCCGTTTATGGTCATGGCCGGCAGAGAAAACGATTTACCGGTGGCATCGTGACGGCAGGACAGACGGCCCGTGTCGCATTTAAGTATTTGTGATACTATTACGGGACTGCCATTAAGAGTTTATTGAGTTTCTCTTCGTACTGGGTGGCATTCGGTAAACGCAACGGAGCCGCAATGACCGCGCGTGGTTTTCTCTCTCTCTCTCTCTCTCCCTCTCTCTCTCTCTCTCTCTCTCTCTCTCTCTCTCTCTCTCTCTCTCTCTCTCTCTCTCTCTCTCCCCCCCTCTCTCTCTCCCCAATGTGGAAAAGCAGCTAAATTGCATGCGTTGATAGAAAGGCATTCTCTAATAGGTCTACCTCGAGCAAGCAACGACAGTCCCGCAATAAAACCGCCCACATACACTGGCTTTATTAGACCGCCGTTGTTGCGATATATCACGCGCCGATGTGTTAGCGGTAACGTTTCGTGACATTCGTGCTACAGTTACTTTGAATGGATGGAATATTACATAGTTAATTTTCAATCATTGCTACGTCGAAATAACGCGATACCATGGCGATATTCGACTCCATATAAATACCACGTAATTTCGAGGTATGTCGAGAGAAATGTCAACTTTAATGTCATCTTTCACTCTCGATCTCGACGATGAACGAAGGTTTCTTTCTTTTGACGGACGACTCGTCAAGTTCAGATAACGTCTTATGTTATCCTCTGTTAACAACCGCGCGCTGTTGGTTAATCAAATTATCTTTTCTACTTCTAGGAACCAGCGATATTTTCACAGCATTTTTCGCAATGCGCGACGAGAATCTTACTCGCGTCGTTATTATTTCGCAGCGATTCCGCCCGCAAGAGAAACACTTTCAGTTATAATTGTCTCTTAGGCACTTTTGCATTATCATTGATCTCGCCCGCGTGGCGTGTGACTATTTGTCACGTACAAACATATCGGTGTCATGTTTGCAAATGTACATGTACACAGACGGGGTCGGACGGTGTTGCAGGAGGCTAACGAAGCTCCTATTTTGCGGTTCGTAAGGTATTTACGAGGAGGATAATTAGATTCGCCGTCATCGATGAATTACTCCCGTATCGTGCATTAAACGCACCCGGCGAAGTACTTTATTGTTACAAATGTGGGCTGATAATGTTTTTAAAAAACGTCTCAGAACCGCCTTCCAATTATTATTCGATTTGAAAAATTGCAATTTTTCAAATAATTTTTAAAAAAACACCAACAAAAAGAGAGAATTTTGAGAATAATAATATGATTACGACGTACGTGTGTGCGCATAATATTATATTACATTACCTCTACAATTAATTCTTACGTGTAATGTATGGATATTTTACTCAGTTTATCTTTCTGAAAGTTAGTTACTGAAATAACTTTTAATGCAATGTGTACGATATATATGTTAATAAAGTTATACCCACGTTATGACCGTACACGTGTAACTTGCTTTAAGCGTAAATATTCAACGCAATTGTCACCTTCTTTTTTTCTTTGAATTCTGCGGAGTATATACCGGGGGTCATGGAAAAGCGATTTACACGAGCCGTTAATATTAATACGAGAGAAAGGGAGAGGGAGACAGAAAGAGTTACATACTAATATGCGTGGGTAACTCTGTTTCTATGTGATGAATATTCATTTCCTTGTACCGGGATAAATAAGTTTTAATGACAGCACGCTGACTGCGTTCACCCGGCGTCGTCGTCGGTCGTAAAACGATTATGGAGATATGTAACTCTTTTTTTTTTTTACATCCGTATCCCGCGTTACGCGTTCTCATATCCCCCAGAGGGGGATGTTCGCAAATACTTTCGCTCCATAATCACCGCTCCGCGTCCCCGGGCATTGTGTAAATACCCGTCGTATTTGCGGCGTTACGGTGGACGAGGACGGTGTACTTAGCGGCCGTATTTCCTCGAGGCTCGTTCACGTTTCGCAAAATGAGGCTTTCCCGCTGTCTTTCGCCCTTGCCGTCTCCCCGCCGCGAACCAACTTCCGCACGCTATCTAATTGACTTCCGACACGTGCATCCTGACGAATGGCCAAACGGACTTACGTGAGGTCACCCTCTAATCGTGTTTTGCTTGTGCTCGGTGGTGTGTGCCTCCGTTCTAACTCTCTCTCCATGCTAGTTTCTACACTACTGTCCACACTTCGTTTAGATTAACGAGCGCGGAAACGCGGTCGCGGTCGACACCGCGGGTCTATGAAATCAACCGAATAATTCACTTTTGCGCGGAAAAAGATAATGTCTGGCTATTAGTACAGTAAGCGCGGAGGGAGTAATTCAAATGATTCAGTTGAATTGAGCTTTTACCCATAATTGAATATTATTTTACGTAGAGAAAAAGGTGATAACGCCTGTCATTTATATTTTATACAATAGCTTTGTTAATAATCAGTTTTAAATTGAAAACTTAACACGCGCGATTGCATTCCTCAATATATCGTTCAATCGATTCTGGACTCAAAGTCATAACAATATTTCATAAAATATTTATTACTTGAAATGTTATTTATAAAAATATGACGAGCCTGCATAATGTTTCAAAAAGAAACAGGGAATGTGGTCCCCTCCCCATAAGAATAGATTAAAAAATTTTATTTTGTTTAAGAAACAGTGTTATAAAATTATACATTTAGTCAAAGCAAAGAGAAAATTGCAGAATATATTATATATGTTTATACAATCATTCCGCATATAAATGATATATAATATTGATGTACTGAAAATCTATAATATATGTAATGCAAACTATAGAACTACTTTAATCAATTTATTAATAAATATTTTGTTATGAAAATTTCAGAAAAAAGTATTAAATGTGGTGAACCATTAGTATGCTTAAGGAAGCTACAGTAACAAAATCCTATGCTATTGTTTAACTTTGCACAACTCGAAAGTTATACAGCTGAATAAAATATTAAATAACTCAAAAGCACTCAAGTATAGTCATATCTTCATATCCCCAAGTTTACAAAGAATGAGGAAATAGATGTAATTGAATACTAAAATATATCTTGAAAGTTTCGAAAATAAAAAATGCAAAAATGTCTTGCAACAAATGTCAGCTATTAACATATTAACGCATAATAGCGGCCTAATAAACAAATGATTCCATATGAATCTATAATGTATCATTAGAATTTGTCATTTAATAATGAAAACATTAGGACATATTATTATGGTCCTAAATTTTTTTAGACTTACTTTAATGGCCAAAAGCTACCTCTATTTTTTTATTCCTTGTATTTCCTGCGTTGTTCAAATATCATACATAATATTGGATGGAGAAATTATTTGAAGCATCCATGATGAAACATAAAACGTAACGGGAGCGCGACGATAAGTTTCGCGCCACAGAGTATGTAAAATGTACCGCTAAGATAAACTATTCGCCAGCAGAAGGGCGGAATAGTAGTAGCTCATGCATAGAAAATTTCGAAAACGTTTTCAGACAGCCAAAATCGATGAGAGGATAAACGCGTCTGTTTCTTACGTTCGGAAGTTTGACGCAAATGCTAAATAATTACAGTTCCCGAACTTGTCGGTAAATTTGCAAATTGCCATTAGGAAGTTTGCCTCGAAATCATACGGACCATTCTAAGTGTGAGGATACGCGGGTAAACAGTCGATTATACGCGTCTTCGAGTAGAAGCCATCAATCGTGCGTGCTTCGAATGATCAATCTCATCCTGCGATCACACGTGCGCGGAAGTATCGACGATGGCAGCGCTATTTATATCAATAAATTTCGCTTAATGCAGAAATACGTTCTTTTTCCATTTTCGAATAAAAGGAACGACAATCGTCGCATTCCACGTGTTTCAACAGTATACCTTACGTAGCACAATTTTTCACGGAATCCAAGTATATTTTTCTCTTTGATGTAAGAATATCAAAGGTATCGATAAGTAGCACGAATAAAAAGCGAAGCATAAATGTTTCTATCGAAAGATACTTGCATAAGTATTACAAAGCGATGTTATAAAGAAATAACATCCTGCGATCATTTATTTTTACGCAGATGCTTCCAATGTGATACTCGAGCATAATCCCTACTATATTTATTCGTACTTTTACTAAGTATTTTTAAAAATAAAGTTACTTAATTATTTTTCTCTTTATCTCATTTCTCGTGAATAATATACTTTGTGAAAGATATCTGAAAAAGATGTAATGTAAAAAATCAGAAACATACGGAAAAAACGATTTTGCTAAAATTCTTAAAAATTTAACAGGATATAAATCTGAAAATAATTCGTTAGACCATCAAAATTTATTCAAAAAAGAAGTGTTAAGATATTAAAATGTTTATATTTTTGTCTTCATTTCTTAAATATTTAAACAAGTTTTACTCTAAACAATTTTAGTTTTTAAATTTAAATATGGCTTATAACTAAAACATGTTGACAGAAATAAAATATTTTAACATCTTAAAATGAAACATTTATTTTTTATAGTTATGTAGGACGATCTACCTGGTTAGATGTCTATTCTTTTTGTAGTATTATTCATGCTTAAACATCTTTTATAATTTTTATGGCGTATTAAAAATTTTCAGAGTTGTATTTTCAGAGCTGTAGCTGGTTAAAATTTTGTATATTTCAGTAAAACGAATTTTCCATTCTTTCCATGCAGGAATTCGTAAAAACGCTATCCGGAATTTGTTCCGGATCGTCACAATTTCAAATAATTCTAACGCGCAACGGCTCTTTCAATAAATTAATAGGTAAGGAATTCGTTCGTTTTAATAAATTGTTCGGAGAGATTCTCCACGTAGACTATGAATAGAACTAAAATAGCATATTATATTCCTCGAGCATCTACCCTTCCATTGACATTCGATCATAGAAACCGCGTTGACAGATATCAGCCCGGACATCCCGGGACGTATGCCTTGAATATCGATCTTCTGAACCGCCGCTCAGCTTGCAAGCAAATCAGACACAAATCAACGACGCGACGACGCGATCTCCCGGGAGCTTTACGTCCACCGACGCATTTGCGCTCACCCGTCGTTTTCCTCGCGATAATTTCCCGTAATAGCTTCGCGCTCCATTAATAAACCCGTTCACCGTAAAGAGATTCCGTTCCGCGCATTCGAACTATGCAATTTATATCAATAATTGAACTCACAAGATAATTGAAGTTTCTTCCGTTCGACCTGTACGTTCGCTTATTTATATACGTGAGTTATATTATATTGTTCTTTAGATATTTATTTAAATTGATAAATTGTTATTGTTGTACACGGTGCTGACAAATCTGCTAACAAGTACATATCTGGAGTGGCAGCAGTCTCTTCACCAAAAGTAGGTCAAAATTGTAGAATAGAATAAAACTGTTGCGGAGAGGAAAACGATTTTAACAACTTCACAGAATTTTATTGCAATAAAATACTTTTCGCTCCGCTCTGGGCAAAGCGAAATAAGACATGAACAAACCTATTTTACAAAAAAGAGAAAGGCTGTAGCGATCAATGCATACGAAATTCTTCACGATAGTCGCATAAAATATTCATCATTAAACGAGCTCACGAGTGTAAAATTAGGGGAGATGAAAGCTCGTTGAGTTTCTTGATTTCGACAAGTGTTTATAAACGTACTTGCAACGAAGACTCACGCTGTTCTGCGCAAACTGACCTAATGAGTTATGCGGAAGGTACTATTCATCTGATGAACTGATGACAGTATCGCATGAGAGACGCTGATGGATGCGTGCGGAAGGTGATACAGTCCGTATAATAGTCAATATCCAACCAGAGTTGTAGGCTAGAAAAAGGGAAACATGCGACCTAGTAAACCCTCACTTGGCCTCGCCGAGTTGGACAGCCATATCGATGCGAGAACTGTTTTACTGGTCTTTATATGTTCGGGGAAACTTTGTTCTTCAACTAGGGAGAATCACCTTGCGGTTAAGAAACTCTTAAATCGCATTTATTCTCTTTCTTGTACTCCATAACTGCGTTCCGATATACACTGCCAGCATTAAAAATCCATTGTTACACGTTACGTTTGCCCGTTATACTATACATTTTCAGTACTGACAGTTCAATTTTAGTAACCTACATAGTCTTTAACAGAATTTCGTTTTTAAATTGTTTGTTAAAAAATTTTTTCAAATTAAATTTGAAAAAATCTAAAGAGTTCATGTCTGTTCCGTTAACATTAATTATGATGGTTTAGAATCCAAGTATAGAATCAAAATACCATATTTATTTTATTAATAAGAGGTTGGTCTTATTTCATATAAGGACAAAATTCGAATTAAAGATAAATAATGAATTAATTTCTTATTGATAAAAGTTAGTGTATTTTCTAGGTGTATCTAGATTTATGTCATATTTTGTCCACCTTTCTGTACATTTAAATGAGATATTTTTTGCTAACAAGATATTATTTCATACGAAGTAAACATAATTTATTACAAAATGACGCAATTTCTTTATGAGCAGACGTAATAAACGAACATTATTTTATATTTTAAAGTATTATCTAAATCAAGCTCGATATTTTAGGCATTATAAAAAAAGGGCATTTGTGTGGAGCTGCATCGCCATTAATTAAATTCAGTCACATCTGTAAATCATGATATGTGCAATATTTAATTAAAAATGTGACGCTGAGAGAGAATTCGTCCTCAATTTTCCGTCGAGGAAACGATAGCACATAATAAGGTAGTTCATTTAATTTGGGATATTTGCCGGGCCGCGACAGTGTAAAGTAGAGAGAAACGGAAGAATGGTGGGTGCGACATGACGTCTAAACCACGACGGTGGTATGGGAAAATAATAACCGGAAAATAATGGCGGGCCGATGACCGCAGAACTTCTAAACTCGCCGCCATGCACGCCCATCCCTTGCTCGAATATCGGCAAATATTTCAATTACAAGGCCCATAGGGTTGGGCTATCCCTCAATATCCGATATCGACGTGCTCTTTCCATTATATGTTAATAAATTTCGCAATGTTTCGAATAGTTCACATCAAAAGTTCCTATGTACAGTGCTTCAATCTTGCCTGCGCACGTTTTCGCATGCAAGGTTGATTAAATCGCCTCTCCATTTACTTTGACATGTGTATTTACACGGTTGAAAACTATAAAAATACAAATTGATAAAGATCTGTAAAAAAAAAATCTCTAAAAATATTTGCCTGCATTTGAATGTAAACATCTGACGATAATGTAAGGTTATATTTTGCGAAATATTATCGTAATACTTAATATATCTTTGTAAATGTCATAGAAAATATTGCTAATTTAATACAAATTGTTCTAAAGACGAAGAATAAAAAAGTTATGCAATCAGAAATATACAAATATTGCAGCAAATATGTTAGACATGTATTTCGAATTTATGGTCCCTGTAGAGCATTATAGAAGCTTATTATTTAGAAGTTTACGTAACAATGTCTAAATAAGGATTCAAAGATATCATGGAACAATGGTATAGAACGGTTTCAACGTGTAACGTGTACGAGTCGACTTAAACTATCATCATCTCAAACGCTCCGGTTAATTCGAAGCCGGCAAGTAACGGACACTGACAGTAACTTGACCTGATAGTAACGCGAGCGTGTTACTAGTCAGCCCGAAGGGATTGTGTGTGTGTATGCGCGCGCCCGGACCCGACCGACAGTAGTACGAGCGTAGGTTTCCATCCGGTCATCGTAGAAGTAGCGCGGAGGCGCAACGGTCGGCCAGTGATACGAGCGTGCCACTTGCCAGCCACCGGGCAATCGGCCTGCGGTTACAGAGTCGTTACGTCCGCCTGTTAAGAGCACGTCAAATATTTCCATCGCTTTCGAGAATAGGCAGAAATGGTGCACGAGACAAAGTCGCACGCGCGGCAGGAGAGACGTTTAAAGCGAGATATAGAACGCGGTATAAAAATAAAATTTCTTCGAGATTATCTTCGTAATTTCTCATCCTTTGTCGAACAACTGCTCATAATCTGCGAAAGCAATCTTTCCGCATTCCCTCCCACCCACGTTGCGAGCTACGCGTGCGTCTGCACGAACGCGGATGTTTCGTCTACGCCCACACCGAGGGCGCGATGCCGCATCTGGACGCGTTCATCGAAATTCCGCGAGTTCCCGAGTACACGTGGGAGGTCGACTTCGCCGTGCTCCTTTTGTAGCCGTTTTTCTCGCGTCGAGAGGCGCACACGCGCTGCACGTATCGTCCGACACCGCCTAACTCGTGATCGACAAACACATTGCGCGCGCGCAACGTAGAGCGGAATTTCTTATAAATCTATTCGCGTCTTCTCAGGCGCGTCTCATACATACATGCATGCATGCATGCGATCGCGGTGTATAAATGTAGAGAATCGCGGATATGCAGCGCGACTGTCGGAATGCAACGGGGCGTTTGGATCGTCCCGCGTAAAATATGCATCGGGAAAAGTGGGAGAATTGCATAGCCGGCAATTTATGTGAAACAACGATTGCGATATATATATATATATATATATATATATATATATATATAACGTATTATATTGACTGATGCGTACATACAGACGCATAAACAATCCAAATTCAACCGAACGAGTAGAGGGAACGCGATAAATAATAGTACGTGAAACTTCGTCGCACAACAAAAAGATTTATTAAAGAAAGCGGGGTGTACGACTGCATCGTAAAAAAAGAATCCATGAAAAGCTTTGACAACACGCTCTCGTTAAAATTCCTGACTCCCCCCCGTCATACAGAAACCGTCTCCGATTATAGGCTTCTTTTCTCTCTTTCTCAAAGGATATAACAAAGTGCAAATCTGCGAGAAGTGTGAGAAATGAAAATTCACGGTGGGGAGAGAGAGAGAGAGAGAGAGAGAGAGAGAGAGAGAGAGAGAGAGAGAGAGAGAGAGAGAAATGCAACGTAAATAATAAATGTCCTGAAAAGTTATCTTCAAAGAAAATTGCAACATGGTGAAAAATACGACAGAATAAATTTGAATTTAAATGTACTCTTTTTAATGCAAGGGGCAAAAAGTTTCGTGACTAACGCAGTAGTGTGTAAGTTTAAAATATAAAATTATTGCGCGAATATATTCTTAAAAATTTATCAAGCCGTATAAATCATCCTCTTCTGTTTTTGTATCGAAAACCCGGACGCGTTCGTCTTAATTATCTTGATTATAAAATAATAAGCAATTTCTCTGTGTCGCTTTTAAATTGGCTGATTTATTCGATCGGCTCGGGAACGTATTCAAATGCTTGATATCGTAAACGTACCGCGATGATGACAAATTTGTCTCTCGAGCATATTTGACAGATATTAAGCGCAATACGCAGCCCGTTAAACAGATGTGGGTATGAAATATTCGTTCCTTTATAAGAATTACGCATGATAACACATTGAACGGAGGCAAAATGCAGAAGAACACTTCGCTCTCCAATGCTGATTTTATGCAGCATTTCTCCTTTCATTTCACACGGGGATAAAGATGCACAGCCTAACGGTTGGAAACGATTCTTTTGCTTCTTTTGATAAAACGCATGAATGGAATAAATCATCCTTAACCAACATTTTTTCCCATATATCTCCATTCACATAGCTGTTATCTTTTGATTATTATCAACGTTAATTATTATGCGTCCCGTGCATATTATATTTCTGCGTAAGCAGAGTTTTAACTTGATATGTTGCATTAAGAATGTTTAAAGCTGAGCGTTAAAAGCGTGCAAAGAATACAATGTACATATATGTTCTGTAACATACGTTATATGTATTATGCAAGATAAATTTGTAACGCTCCAGTTAATCACGCTTTATTCAATTTGCATTAATGGAATCTTAACTTACATCCACCTGCTGTGGAGTAACGTGAGAGAGATTATATCAATTTCCATATTCTACGCTTCCAAAGCGGCAGAGGCGGAGGGAGTGAAAGAGAGATAGAGAGTAGGGTAGCGGAGTTCATCGAATATATCGATCATGCTAATATCGTATTCGACACCACGGCTTTTATACGTTGGTATCCGTTAACGCGATGCCCATAAAATCGTCTTTAAGGTGATTTGCATTTAATCGCGCTTGGGCCAGCGGCGATCAGGGACGTCGACCGTGATTAGTGCTGGCAATTAACCCCAAAACGGCTGGCACGATCATTACACTGGAATTACCGCGAAAAAGGCACATTTCTGTCACGGGGATCTCACGACCGAGGGTTCGAACGATTCAATTCCAACTATCCCTCAAATCCGTGGGTACGTAGTTTACCTTGAATACGAGGATCAGCCCCAGTAAGTGATATCAGTCGAAATAAATCAAGGGTCACTTACAGGTTTTCGCAGAAATCACGATTGGAGACAGCGAGAAATCGAAGGATTTCAACCGAAAGAGGGAATTCGAGAAGAGCTAACGTCATTTGCACATTCACGGACATTGTATCTCGAAGTAACAGAGGGATAGATATGGAAATTAGGGATTGCCGTGATCGATGAGATTATTGACAGTATTTTAAATAATTCTCGAATTCTTTGTAAATTAACGGAAAGAACAGTTTTGCTAAAAGTGTCTAAAAATTTAACTAGATACTGAAAATAATTTTGTTAACGCTTAAAATGGTTGCTAGAATGTCAAAACTGTTCGCAGCATTGACGATTATTACCGAGAGTCCTTCATAATTAATTTGATGGTTTCAACAAAATTATTTTCAGATCAGATTTTCAGCTAATTTTTTAGATACTTGAGAGAGAATAAAGCTATTCCTCTCGTATAAAATTTGAAAGAGAGAGTTATCATTTCTCCAGATTCCTGTAAGACATCATTCTATTAATTATCCAAAATTATCTACGAAAATCTTTTCATCGTACTCGTCATCTTCAAATTAATTATCAAGATAATTACCAAAGCGGCTAATGCTTGACTATCTTGTTAAAAGAATAAAGTCAATTAAGATTAGTATGAAATTGTGATACTCTACTCCTTTTCAGTCTTTTTTGTCCCATATATTTCGTTCATTTTCCTGTATCGCGGTCAGCGAGTATTCATTAAGAATTACTCAGTGTCCGAGTGGCACAATGGGATCCAATTACATTCGGGCATAAATTATTCTGACCGCTCGTTATTTAGACACACGGCGTACATCAAGCGTTCTCGTGACAGCCCGTCGCCACGTTATCAGTTAATTTGTCACACGGTTAATCGTTTGTGTACACATGTACGTCCCTTTCTGCGTAATATCTACGATGCACCACGACAATGAGCGCGCGCTTCGAAGAAACAGGTTAGTGCCACGGTGTGCCAATTACTACTTACTGTAATTAGCTGTTTTACCACGCTCGATGGATCGGTCATGGAACGATCGATATAATCGCAGACTAGTCATGCGTTTCACCTAATCGATTTTAGAGAAGCGATACGTCAACGACGAACTTTTATTTCACTGAAAGGGGAGATTAACGTTTCGCAATTGAATAAAGAGTGAACGAAAGAGATTTTGTTCGCCGTTATAAATCTCTTTCTTTCCCTGACTAAAGAATAATTTGTCGAGTCCAAATTACACGATTTGAATAAAGCACCATATATGTACGTATTACGTAAATTTCTTTTTCATAATTTTCTCTTATAATGCGACCATGGAGCTTCCACGGATTTTTAATGTTACGATATAAAGACCATTAGATATTGCTATTGCGTAATCGGTTAATTATTTCAGCTGACTGCCCGTAGTTCTCTCAAATAAACCGCATATCAGAGCACGTGTAACCGCAGCAAGGTAGAACGACATTCGGTGAAGCTCTCGACTGTCTACGGAACAAAGAGATATTCTTTTGTTCTTTAATCGTATCGAACGGACAAAAATTTTTTTTATTTATACTGTGTCGACATGGGCAGCGCAATATTTATGAGTCTACGTGAAAGCGGGAAAAAAATTTTGTCAATGTCTATCGATGGTACTTAGCGCAAAGCCGAACGTTCATCAAGATCAACGTTTTTATCAATATTAGCGAAAACAACAGGCAGGTGTAATATTCTGCATTTTATGTTGCAACAATTTAATCTGTAATAATGAATACTTATTGGATATCACTGTGATTGTCGTTAATAATATGTCGATAACACAAAACTACAAAAAATAAATATTACAATAACGAGACAAGATCTTTTTTCATTGCCAGCGGTAATTTTATGATTGAATTTACTCGCAAATGAGATTTTTTATATTTTAAATTATAATGAAAATATTATTGAAAGCGGACTTGAATGGCTTAAAATAATGAGGAAAGATGGTATTGATCAAATATCAATTTTTAATGGTAAAACGAGATGGAATAAAAGCATTTAATAGAAAATAAAACAGCGCTATTTTTCCTTGTGAAGAAGATGGTACGAGCATATTTACAATAGCGACTAAAAAACATCTATTTCTTGATTATCTTCTCCGCAAAAATTGTTTGTACACGTATGTGAGTATAAAAAGAAGAAAAAGGAGCGAAACATGTGTTTGGATAATGCGTCTGTAGATGCTGTATAAACCGTGTATGAAATGGTAGCACGGTCGTTTTGCCGAAAGTGCCACATTCTCTCGCGAGACGTTGATACCCACTAATGGGATACTCACATTCGTAAGATTAAAACATACACACATGTTCTTGTATAACACATAACTATATTACATATGGCTATATGCATATACAATAATTTCTTTCTAAGAAAATCGCGGTAAATAAGAGCTTGGAAAAACGGAAACGATGATATAAGTCGCTACAGACAATATAAATTGTGAGTATAATAATAATTTTAGAATAATACAACAATCTATACCTTTTGCTACTATAATTTTTATATTCTTGTACGGAGAAAATTTTACAAGTAATAAAAATTACTATAGTAAGCAGTAAAAAACTTTGGGGACCGAGGAAAAAAATTGTTTAAATATTTTTTATCGCATTGTTATAATATATTTATACTACTTGTGGTATAATTCTCTGAAATTCTCCGTAAATACGCGACATACCGAACGACGTCAGATTCAATTCTCTGATAATGAGTCCAACATTTTCCCTTGTGACACGAACACGGAAACTACATTTGCCTTAATAATAATAACCACTTCCTACTGAATGTGCCTATTCACTCCTGTTATATATCTATATTAAATATTTAACAAGATAGCCAATAGGGTCCCTTGAATTTGTCTCAACGGGCTTTAATATAAATAAAATATTACCGTCTCTGATATTAAATAATTGAGAAGAAATTAAAGAACTCAAAATGGCAAAAGCCCTCTTTTAGCGGGATGGATCCCGCAGGCAGAAAACCAACGGAGGAAAATAAATTCTTTATATCTGAAAAGCAGTGCGGTTTCCCGAGGGATACGAGAGTAAGGTGGGTGGATGTACGCGCGCGGACGCGTGTGTATAATATATTCACATGAAATGGGTATAAATATGGCAAACACACGTGACGCGCAAAGAAAAAAAAACGTAAATTCGTCGTGGCGTGGCGAGTTTGATTAATATTGATTATAAATGTCGAGATTCTAATTAGAGATTCATCAGCGTCATTTCGAAAAGGAGACAAATATTTGCGTTATTTTCGTCCACAGTTGGCGAATGGACTTGTCGTCGTCTTGGTGCACAAGTTTATATCCGAGTTTCTGATTGCGGACAGCAACAAGCGCAGAAGATGCATTTTGCTCCATTCCTTCGCGAAGTGGCGCAATTTGTTTCTCTCGGTCACGATCGCTATTGTTATAGCCTCATGGTCGTTCATGTCAGAGGAAAATACGATACGATCCCCGACACTGTGGATAATGATGAAATTCTTTGTCCTCTCGTAATCGAAGAATGCAACCACAGGATATCGTAATCAGATATGGGTTTCACGTAAATGCTCAGGTTTACTTGCTACGTGTGGACAACGAAAGCCATCGCCCTTTCAACTTTCAAACATTTATATTTGTCAGGAAACAAGTTTATTGAGCAATTTTTAGTAAAATTAATTTGAACAGAACAAGGAGTTCACGTTCCGATTCGTTTAGAACCGACGTCTAAAAATATTTGTTTCAATTTCAATTATAGTCAATATTTTTCTAAATAGGTATTTCAGTAAAAAATGTCTTCTTTTTATAGAATGAGTGAATGTCGAAGGTATATTGATATATTAATATAAAATTGAAAAAAACAGTTTGTTCAAGCAAATTACGCGTCAAGATAAACAAGCAAATTGCAAAGGAGTTCCAATTGAATACCAAGCACGTCAGGCTTTATTTGCTCCATACTCGAAACTACCTTTGTTCGGAATTCGTGCGGTTGGCTCGCTGAAATCCTTCGATTGACCGAAAAGCGCTATCGAAATAATTGCGCAATCAATCACCGCTGAAGAGGCGATTTCGTCTGATAATTAACGTAACCAAACGCGCTCCTTGAATTTCACGCACGATTGCAACTGATCAATTCTGACGATAAAGATCTGTATAGGCGGAATCATCTCTTGTGAGAATCAGAAGCGAGAAAAGACACGTGAATTACAAGTTTGATCACGTAAAAAGTTATAGTCACGTAAATGGATATGAAATTGCGTTTAAATCAAGCATTTGTGAAGTCGAATTGAATTTTTTCGATTCGAATACGAATGGAATTTGAACCAAATTTTCTTGGACTTGCATTACATATTAATCTAAATCTAATCAAATCTTTTTAGTGACGTAGATTCTTTTAATAGATGAGAAAATTAATCACAAGAATTTTAGAAAATTATTACAAAAAATAATGTGCTCAATAAAAATGATAGAAGTGAATATAATATCGCAACCCCATTCTGTGTTATAAGTTGTGTTCTAAATTATATAAAAAATTATGATATAAATTTATGAAATGTTAAGACAAATTTATGAAAATGATTGTTTATACAAATTTTTGAATAGTTTGTAAGATTGGAAAAAATTTTGGAAATTAACAATTAGACGAGAATTAATACATTGATACAAAATAGGTCGCGTATGTGAGATATGTAAT
The DNA here is from genome assembly GCF_013373865.1 of Monomorium pharaonis. NCBI lineage: Eukaryota > Metazoa > Arthropoda > Insecta > Hymenoptera > Formicidae > Monomorium > Monomorium pharaonis. The sequence goes on from NC_050469.1 coordinate 22,304,162, forward strand.
AAGTAAAACAATCAAAATAGGTGAATAGCATGATTAAAAATTCCCGAATTATTTGAATTTGAAAACGAATTGAATAACAGTTGAAAACAAATTGATTTGATTCAAATTCACATATCTCTAATAGAAAGAAACCACACAATTTAATTAAACAAGGTAAAGTTACAAAATGCAACCAAAAATGCACTACATTACACAAAAGGATTCCTGACATTAATTGCATTTTTTATAAATACAAAATAGCTAGGTTTTTATCGTTGTAAAAATTCCAAAAATTTATCTTTCCCAAAATTAAAAATAATAATTACATAATAATTTATTACGATTTATAAACTGTATTTATTTGTCACATTTTGAAAATTTTTTTGACCAATGGGAACCGATTGTCACATATATCGCTTTGTTTGTTGCGTAATATATCGATAACGATGAAAGATCGAAATTGTCTTGTATCGCGCGGGTTAAATGGGTCTTCAGGGCAGCAGCTCGTGTCGATGTTTGTCTCCGGCATTGCATCGGCGGGCGCTAAGAAAAGGAATCTGACAAGTAAACGACAGCCTTTCCGCCTTGCACTTGTCGTGTGCGCGTGATATCTAGCTGTCGATACTTGACACAACGGATATAGAGGTGCGAGATATGCGAACAGGCACGAATAACGAATAGAATGAGAATTCATGTATGTACCGTTGGTAACCGCGGACAATCATTTAAATTAATGAAAATCCGTAGTTACGTTGGCTTTCTAATTGCAATTAATGCAAATTTACGCATGAGCGATTCCGCGCTGGCTACTATTGTTTTTTGACGTCAGGATACGCTGTACAGTAAAATACGCCACATCTGGAGTGGAAAATTCTTCGGAAGAAAGAGACGCGCTCGCGTTCAGACGCTTTTTTGGACACTCTTGCGATAGGTTTACAATGCCAACGACGTTAGTTGTAAATTTTTAACGGGATAAAATACGCGGTGGTACAAAGAGATTCAATTTTTAAAAAGCTCTCTTATATTCCTTAAGAATAAATGATGATTATCCGTATATAGAATGGTGAAAGCGTAAAATTCTAAACGCAAAAATAAGTACATTCATTGTCCGCACATATTTATGTACGTTTTCGAATTTAGTCTTTTCTGAAATGTACATTTAATACGCCTTTCTAAATATATACGCTTTCATTTAATTTGCGATATTGAATTATAACGTCGATGCAATTCACGGTAGAATCTCATCAAATTTTCTCTTTAAAGATCAAATCAGCATGAGTGCTCTCCATTTGTAAACCACGGCAGCGTATCGCACACGTAGTGATAATAAACCATTATATTAATTCGCTAACTTGGAACAAAAATTTACGAAGCGATAAAACGCGTTACAATCAAGAAAGATGAAATCTAGTGCATTCAGCAAATCACTATATGTATACAGTGTAATACATATGTTAACACGATCAAGCTTGCCTTCGTAAGGGTAATCGGAGGAACACGAGAGAGCATTCAAAATTTAATTTGCCAGTATTCCGCTTTACCGCAGGCCATAATTTAATTAACTTACACACATTAGTACCGCAACGACCTCATCAGTTTAATGGAGAAATTATTTTGACAATATTTACCATGTATTTGCCGCTATTTAAATATCAACGCGGTGGACATAACGTAAATGACGCAAGAGCTATTGACATCCTCGACTTTCGTGCATGCATCGCAGCTAAATTCATCGGCAAACTCACCATCGCCAATGAGATATCCCACGCGTTTCACCGGCGCTTCCGCTTTCTCTCCTCCCCCCGTTTACCTAATCTACCTCTCTATCTTTCCTTCTTCGGCAAATCCGCTTTATTTATTTACATATACCACGCTCGCGATCATCCTCCAAAGTTCGCGGCGGGCGAACGCCGGGGGTATTCCCGCGTACCGGTCCTAATTAATAATTCCAGCCGATTAAGCGGCAGGCAACTCGTGATTCGCAGACTGGATCAGCAACACTGGAATTATCGCTAGCGATTACACTCCATGCTTTGACTCGTTAACGAGATTGCGGGGGAGGGAAACCGCCACGATGCCGTTTGTCGCATCCTCTCTACACACCGGCTCTTCCAGATCTGTGCAAAACGCGTATAACAGCTGCCGACATTATCGTGCTCGCTCGATTAATCCAAAACTCCCATCCGCGTGGCGTGTCGGATCCATCGGCAGAACCACAAGTTTAGCCCGACGCGATGGGCCATCGATTATTAGTTGCGCGCTGGATTGGATTTAACAAAGCATAATTTATTAAACCTGTCTTTGCGTGCGACAAACGCCGTTGAAAATTAAAAGCGACAAATACAATTATTATTATCGATAATTAGCGAATATAATAACTTTCAAATGTTACGCGCGCAAAACGTAATTTAATTTCTCTTATTATTTAAAACGTCGATATCAACTTCAATTGATTTGAAACAAATAAATTTGTTTGTGTCATAAGTAAATGATCAGTTTTGCAAAAACATATAAACGGATATATTTGTAATTATATAGAAATTATTCAAAATTAAAGTCAATTTTTTATCTCTCTGTTTTTTGTTTGCAGTTCATCTATCGAAAATCGTGTTTATTCCGGTTGGCTTGCGCGTAACTCACCGTTACATTAAACATTCTTTATGTAAATCGATCGCAGCCCCCGCGTAGAGCTGGAAGATCGTTCGGCAATTTTGGGGATAGGTAAAGGGGCCCTCGTTTGCGAGAAAGCGGCAATCGCGGAGAATCAGAACCGTTACGGGCTATTGGAATACGTTTTCAGCGAGAATTTCCCGACGACCGACGCAGCAGCCACTTTACCTTGACACGTGCTTTGCATCCACCGTTTTGCTCATGACCGCGATCGATCAGATTCTACCGCGCGTCTTTCGCTCGTCTCCTACCCCTCCCCGCTGCGCCATCACGGAAGATCACCCTCGGGTGTACCGAAATAGATGCGACAGGCCGAAATCGTCGATTGAGACGAAGCTCCGACACATATGCGCGTGCATCGAATCAATGCATTGTCCCCGCGCGCGTCCGCCAACTTATTCCATCAATTTTGTTTGTGATTTACGAAGCGAAACACGACTCGAAAGCCGAACGGCATCTCGGCCGAGGCTCTCTTAGTATTCAATATGGGAAACCATTTCAGATGATTGGTGGTTTGCGGATGCTTGCTTGAGTGCAGCATTCGCAATCTGCGTTACATCGGTAAAGGAAACAGTGTCATGTAAGAGTTATTTTCAAAATTAAATTCGATAAGACTGCTCTATCAGAAATAAAACAGCTTCATGATTTAACTTGACGCTTAATACGAAAATGCACATAAGAAATATCTAAAAATCTTTCATTAGTTAATAAAAGAAATTACATATATGTATGCGTTAGCAAGCAAGCGGCGTAAATAAATTGAGATTTTATTTAAAAAGAGAAACTGATATATGTTTTTTTTTTCCCCGCGTGATTAGCTTGAAAATATTGCGCGATATTCTGTAATAATAAACGTTTCAATATATTACGCGGCAGATGTGACATAAATTACTAACGTTATCTCTCATTGTGCCACGAACAAACACAGCGAAATGGTCCTCTCTCTATTGGCTCTCGAACGGCGGATCACATCCTTCAACATTCAGCAAGCAAGTTTCGCCAGCCGAAAAAGAACCGCAGAATAGCCTCGGCCGAGGCCGTGATGTCGGAGCACCCTGCTAACCCTCGTTGTCCAGGGTCTTAAGGCTCTATCGATTTCGGATGAGAGAGAGTTGCTGACTCTCTCACCCGCGTTCTCTTCCTCTGCTTGCTCCTCTTTCTTGCTCTCTCTTTCTCTCTCTCTCTCTCTCTTTCTCTTTCTTCGATAGCGATATTAGTCGCGTCCTTGCATCGATGTGTATCTCTCGCTGGAGAGTCTTATGGCGGTTTTAAGTCGTGAGAACCCCGAGGTGAAAGCAGCTCGAGAATGAGAGAGAGAGAGAGAGAGAGCGGGGTATCAAGAGCGAGGCACGAGAGATCGACATCGAGAATTGAAAACTAAGACGAAAATATGACTGGAATGAAGCCGAACGAGTATAACAAAGACAGGAGATTTTAGAGTATTGCTTGTTGCCGAGTTTTCCCGTCGTTGATAAGAACACGGATACCATCTAATTTCACGGAAAGCCCTGTAAAAATTTAACTGTGATTTTTCATCGTGAAAGCACACAGTTGTTCGACAGCCTTGAACTGAAAACGAGTATAATTTAAAGGAAGATGAGAAAAAGTATCAGTCAATTATATATTGTCAATAATACTTTTTGATTTTACATCTATTTTTGGATACTTCATAAAAAGTTCAACTTTCTCTTGTATTAAAAACTAAAGAAATCTGGATCTTTTAATAAATACATTTTTTAAATATTTATTGAATTTAATTATTAATTGAATTTAATTGGAAATTGAATAAAAAGTACGGGGTGAAATAAAAATATTTTTATCTAATGAATTTCTACTGATATTTCTCGACCAGTCATTCATTGTAGTATTCTTCCTTCACCTTATATGTACGTAGCATGACTGTCCTGGGATCTTTCTTCCTCGTGGAAGGCTCGGCACAATTATGGCTTAACGAGGAATAGAACTCGCAATTCGTATTTATAGCGAAAGGAGGAAGACAGGAGGGAAAGTAAGATGTTGCTATTGCGACCTGAAATCGTGTTCGAGGGAACAGCCGAAGAGAAAAAGCGGATTTGTGAGGGTGTATCGGGGTTGCTTTTCTTTCTTGCAAGAGGATTATCCGCGAGCCTATAGAGAGAGAAAAAGAGAGAGAGAGTGACTGAAAAAATATAACGATGGAACTTTTAAGCTGGACATACAAACGAATAAAGCGGCAGCTCTTATTAGACAGTGCGAATAAACACAAAAATTTGACACATTAGAATATTTAAATTCACCCCTAAATACATAATAAGTTAACGAAATACGTTTTTTAAAGAAATATTAAAATCAGTAATTTTTTAATATTTAAATAGGAATATTATACACGAATAACCGTTTACTTATGAATTGATATTTGGATACTATCGGGATCGCTACTTCGTACTTAGATGTGAAAGCATCGTATCGCTATGTCAAACACGAAGTTTCTCGTAAAACGATTATCGTGTTGGTGATGATATTATCCTCTCTCCGTGTGCTAATCAAATTTTCGGGTTTTGAGTAAGTTCACACATCTTGCGGAAAGGTTAGAAGTTGCGTATACAATTATGTTACGCATAACTCCATGATACTTAAACATATGTATTTGCGTATTAATTAATTTGTTTATAATCTGTGCGTTTACGCTTTCTGATATCGAAAATCGAGTTATTTTAATTATTCAATATTATCAAAGAAACCAGAGATTTATACATAATGCATTTAGAGATGTCGTTATTTTTTTAAATATGTGTGTATATATATATATATATATATATATATATATATTAAAATAATTAATATCCAAGAAACACTTTCTTTTAAGAAGAATTATTATTGAAAAACTTATTTACATTTACAAAAATATTAGAGAAAGTATTCTGAGAAAGACACGATAAAATACTTTAATAAAATCGTCGTCTAATGAAATTACTGCGTTCCTCCTTCTATTTAACATTCCATGTTTTCCTGTGTAAACAGATCGATAGCACTCGAGATCGATTGATTCCCTTGGTGCGTTCAGTTCACCTCGCGCTTCCATAAAATCCGTAATTGTAACCATCACCCGGGTCAGAATCAACAGTTTGCTCTATTGATTGCTAACCATATGCCTATTGAAAGACGCAACGAACGTGCTACCGAACAAGTTTATTACATCAAACTCCCATTTATCAAATACAATAAAAGATAAGAGAGGATCCTCTTAAATTTTTTGCGTAATTTTTCGCTCAATATTTATCATGATGCAAAATTAATTCTACTGGCGCACTTTAATCATGTTAAATACATTTATTAAATTTTGCAATTTGTTCATAACGGCACCTTTACATTATGGAAAATTAAATTATAAATTTTCCCCAACAAAGTAAATAATTTACAAACACAACCGTTTCTGATAATAGAGGAAAATTAATATTCGCATATTTGCGAAAATGACAATTTCTGACCTTCCTATTAAAAATCCAACCAACATTATAACGCAATTCAATACGTTACTTTTTATTTAATATTTTTTGCATCAAGTCTAGTTTAAGTCTGATTTTGTAAATTATAGTTTTGAATTAAAAAAAAAATACTTTTATATGCTACTCATTATTTTAATTAATACCTGATATAATAATAATAATAAGTTATTTAATAAATAAATGTCTGCGTATGGACATTGACATTCATTCATTAGATAAATTATCACATGATTTATTTGAATGAGAAACAATTAATCCACATTTTAATAAAATAAAACATTTTTTCTAAAATATATTAAATATAAACGTAACATATTTCATTGTTATAATAAGTATTAAAATATTAAAATATTTATAGTTATTTTCTATCGTTTTACATAGTATTACTAAATCTTTTACTATCTAAAATATCTAAATAAGCGCCCTTCCGATATTAGCAGGCTGTAAAAAAAATGCTTGTACAAAAACACTCGTAAAAATAAATCGCATTACTATTGTTTTGATTGTCAAATCCAAACAATCAAATTGTCAAATCCAAGAATACTTTTCATGCAAGAATTAGAAACTGTCACAAATATTCTTAGAGCTCTTTCGTCGCGATTTAACCGGATGATGCAATCATCCTCTAATTTTTTTTTCACCCTCTCCTGATACTCCTATCTTTCTCCCGGTTAGAAAGTGAGCGTTATAGGATGATAAAAAGCGATTTCAACGGCGTGTCTTGCCGAATCCGGAAACTCGGCAATCCGGATTCGGCTCGCCCCTTCCCGAAGTAGGAAGACAGCAATTTCCGGATAAGTTTTGCCCGACGGTCAAAAAGTAGCGGAGCGATGAAACGAAGCTGATTATCGAATCGGTTGATACGATCCCACCTCTCAAATGAAATTAATATCGCATCTAGCTAATACTTTTATAAACAACAATTTTATCTAATGTAAAAATTATTGCGAGCGTATAAACAGTTATTAAAAATTAAATTTTTCATCTTGATATTGTATCTTTAAACTTTTCATAATATTTTTTAGAAAGCTTATTTTTTTAAGTATTTATATAAAAACGAATACATTTTTAATCTCTCTGTACTATTATTTCAGAAATATTTTTATTTAAAAAAACGTAATATTGCTTTTACAATATTATATGTAACATTATAACTAATATTTTTTATATAAGATCACAGAATTTGAAATAAGTAATATTATATTTAAACAGTATTGTGCATTAAGAATTTTAAGGATCTTTTGAGAAGTTTATTTTGCAAAATTTCAGTCAAGTTTCAAAAAGTCAGTAACTGAGAGAGTTTGTAAATCGCTCTCGATGAAAGTTTGCACTCTTCGAAGAAACAAAAAATGCTAATGCTTTCTATCCGATTTTATCGATTTATGGAAATTTTAAAAAGCTCCGGAAGAAGGGGCAAGTTAGAATAGATGTTTAACGTGAAGCTGCTAGAAAGTGAAAATTAGTTATATGTGAAACTAAAAAGACCAGACTTCCTAAAAGAAAATTGTTACATTTACGTTTCAAATAATACGGAAATGCAATTTGACCACTTTTGTTTGTGTGTAATTAAATGATAAGAGAATATAATGTTTATAATTATCTTGTGAAACGCATACTGTAAATTTATCAAAATTTCGTGCTGCCATGCAAAATACCAACGTGGTTTTCAAATATTTAGCGGAAATTATTTCGTAATTGTGATCAAATTTATCTGCCTCATGTTTTATTAATGTTCCGTATCACAATTATGCACCGCAACATGAAATTTTAATCTGATGATTATATCTTCGAACTTTTCCGCTTGCACATGTAAATATAATTAAAACGATGTCACTAAAACGAAAAATATTTTTCTCACGTAATTTTACATAATATTCAACGATGCATCCTAACCAGGGATAAAAAACTACTTTACCCAGAGTGTAGATGACATACGTTACCGAAAAGTGATATTCATTGACTTGTATTAATATTCTTTGATTTATGGAAAATCGATTTTGTGTATTAAGTGTGTAATAAATCTTGGATATTGACATTATATGTACGGCCTTGTATAAACTCCGCAATGGACCAGTGACTCTTCAACAACGGAAAAGCGCAATAATACACCGTGATATTACGGAGAGCTACATCGTAATAGAAAAGACCATAATGGTACCATGACAAAGCTTGTTTCAAATTTATATTATAAAAGTACATTCCCACATATTTTATATATTTTCTACATCATCTCGTACTCTATGCCACATATCACGATATAAACGAACAATAAATAATTAGATTAGGTTATTGAGACTTCGCGCTAATTGTAAGTGAAATGTATACACCAGCAAAGCTATTATTCGAACAAAAAGTACTTTCAAGAATTAATTATTCGATTTTACCGTCCGAACAATATTGCGCAGCTTAATGTTTCGCTACTAAATGAAGTAACTTTAATTACCGAGAGTCGCGTTGATTCGATTACAGTCACGGTGCCTTATACTTGTCTTGCACCTGTCTGTGTGACCGTACGTAAACATTTATAGAAAATGAAAGATTGCCGGTGCCCGGAGCGTTGAATCAATATCATATTTCTCGTCGTACGCCGCCACTAATTGGGAACCGGATGTTAAAGGATTTCGCTTTGCCGCTTTGCTGAAATTTCAAGCGAGCTTCACGAACAAACGACGTTACTTTGATACCCGTTTGGTGGAACGGTACGCCATTTTACCGGCATTGAAACTAACGAATCTGACGATAAGCACGTCCAACAACGTGTTATGCTGCACGTATGAAGCGCTTTATTGTCGACTGAACCAAAGTAATTAGTGGTTCTTTTTCGCATTGTTCTTCTTTCTCTTTCTCCTCCCTGGTGTCAAACGCACTTGAAATGTTATATTCTCTGATTTCTTTTTTGTTGCAGATAGGAACCCAGAGGGATTCAGCAAGTCGACCAGCGATAATTTAAAAGCGCGAGATGTGCCTTCGCGAATGCGATCTTCATAGAATCATGAAATATTACTACGCCTGGAACTTCAAACATCTCTAAACAGACCGGTAAGCTCGAGTTAAGTTCACAAATGAAATTCCTATTCTTCCATTAAAATCATTGAAAATTCGCTGATCCCTCTATTTTACGATTGCAGCGAGTGAAAATATGCACGCGTAAAAATGATATTTCCGGAGAGTTGTCAAATATATATTACTTAATTTTTTATTATATTTTCCTTATGATACTGATTTGTACGCAAATGAACGTTGAAAATTGTAATTTGATGTTTCAGATACCTATTAATATAATGTTCAATATTTTACCAATAATAAATTAATTGACAAGTCTCTCTGCAACATTCTGATATGATTTAGGCAATTGTAGACCTGTAGATTTTTTAAATTATATCACTTTGAAAGTATCAAACATTTATGAATTAAATAATTAATTACATAATTATAATCAGCTACATAAATTGATCAACAATTAATAACAGTTGTACCTTATTTATTGTTAGCATACGCAATATTTAACTTGTTAAATTTTCCTCTATATTACTCATTTGTTATTCAGTTTATATTTTTTAATGGTATTTATATTAAGAAAAAATATAAAAATATTAGTGAGGTTTATGAGTGATGATTTAAACAATCGAAACATTCAATAACTCATCTCTATATTATTTGTTACGTTTTATTAATTGATATGAATTCGTCGATAAAAATAATTCGGTATCAATATCTCCAAAGAGCGCATAAAGAAATAAAAATACATGTTAATCGCTAAAAATCTTTTATAAACTGTTAATATCTTTAACTTATTTTTTTTTAATTATCTTTTTTGTATTTAAAATGTATATCACTTTGAAAAAAAGGTATTTTACATTTTTCTTAATATATTTGTGAATTGATCATATATTTCACAAATAATTTCATTCCCTGGACATCCAGTACAATTCTATCCAGTATAATTCTAAAACCATTTTCCTGCCTTAGGACTAAGAGGACTTAGGATTCAAGAATTGCACACGTCAATTTAGAATTAAAGCAGTAGGTAGAGCAAGAGAACTTGGTAGGCACACCGTAGAACGAGAGGAGTTCCATACGGCAGATGAACGTATATTAGGGATTACTATCGTAATTGGAGTTCACGAGAAACCCGACCGTAAAAGCCGACTTACACCGCCGGCAAAGTTCTCTACTTTAATACCACCATCGCAGCCAAATGCCCATCGCTTTAATAAAACTCGCGAAAGAGGCGCACAATAAGAAAAAAAAAGCAGGAAATGGTTTTTTGTTGAAAAATATACTTGCGCTAAAATATACTCGTACGTAAACATCGCTCGCGAATTTATTTGAAAGTCGTAGTACCTTTTTATCTGCGAACAGTAGATAAAACGGCATGATAGAATTAAATATGCACTCGCTCGAGCTAGGAATAATAAACTAGGTCAGTTAAGTCATTATCGTATTACGATGGATTCCATAGAATCTTCCTCCCGAAAATAATTTCTGCCTTTGCTTCGGTGAGCGCATTACGCATTATTATGTCGTCTAATTGCTACCCATAGACTCGCGAACCCATAGACTCGGCATTTCCTATATAATTTTGGTGTCAAATATTTGAATTTATGAAGGATCGTCACCGCGCTATTCACGATATTCTACTATATTGCTTATTAATTTATCATAAAAGAAATGGTAAATTCCTTACTCAAACCTTGTTCGAGTTTTAACCCGGCCCGATAATATTTCAATTATCAAGAACACCTTTGACGTAAGTGAATATATTGATTTCACGATACTCGCTTAAAAAAAAAAGTAGAAAATTACGCCATATTAAGATCGGCCCTGAGATGTCAGTTAAATTCACGGTACAATGTGCAGTGTGCTAGGAAATACTAAGAACCGCTGTCTCTTGGACAATGAATAAAAGAGCCGTGACGCGTTTGTTACGTCTTTTTAAATAGACATTTCATTACGCTTTGTAAAGGCGCAGACGCATTAACATTGCTGTTATTAAAATATTAATATTAGATATTATATAAAAATATTTAAAACTATTTTTTTCATCATGCTTCAACAAGTGAGGGTTACAAGAAGTCTCTCTCTCTCTCTCTCTCTCTCTCTCTCTCTCTCTCTCTCTCTCTCTCTCTCTCTCTCTCTCTCGAAAATAAACGTAAAATCATATAACTATAGTTGCTTCTAAGGGTGCAATAATACTTCGCTATTTTTAAATATAATATAAATTCAGAAAATTAAATATGCCGTTATACAAGAGAATATTTCGCCGTGTACATACATGTGCAAGCGCTATCGTAAAGAAAACGATAAAATCGTCCCTGAGATCTTCCTGGAATACATAATTAAGTTCTATCTTCTCTCTGTTTCTATTATCTTTTTAATTATTTTTCTTATATTTATTTTATCATTTTTAATTATTGAGGAGGCGATTAATTAAATTAAAAAATTACGTTTTTTTTTAATTTTGAATAAATCAAGAATGAAACGATAATTGTTCAAAAATTTTTATTATACATTTTATTACATATTTAAATGTAATCGGCGATTTTTTTTTTTTACATTTCCCTTCCGATTATACCAGAGAAAAAATCTATCAATTTGATATATTCAAGATATACGTAATATATGCCTCAGCATGCTGCGAATTTTACTGCGAAAGAATATCGGCGTAACGCGATAACAAACTCGCGTTCGTGTTTGCCTGCTTTTTCATACTTAACATTCTTCATTGCGAAATTCTGGAAAGAAAAACATACGCAAAGTAAGATAAATTTCCTCGGTTTATTTTTAAGGATCGTTATAAGATAGAGAAAAAAAAACATAGACGAGCAACGAAATCAGTTTATGCATCGAATGGATTTTTCGTGTTAATAAAGTTTGTATCTATGCTTGGCCATCAAGTCCGATATTTGATATTTAAATTCACTATGGACGTCGTTCGTTCATGAAAATACAACAATGCACCGTGCGGACTCGCCTACGTTCCAAATGCGACGACCGTACGTTTACGTATGTACGTATGCTCACGTGCGAGCGCGCTCGAGCAAGTGCGACGTGTTGCAAACGACAGTCGGGTATCGTTCATGAAAAAAACAAAAAAAAAACCCCCCGCGATGAAGGGGAAACAAACGGCACGATCCGCCGGTAAACATCAAAGAGCCAGTCGCTCGAACGTGTTAGATTTACAATCGCGTATTTAACGCTGTTACGTACGGTGACAAATACGCGATCCCGGCATTTCCCGCCGGGCGGAAAAATATTTTAATCGCGTTCGCATCGTATTTTTATGATCAATTTCATCTCTTCGCTTGCTCATTCCTCGTTCGATATCGCGTCGTCGAGGGTCCGCGAGAGAAAGAGAGAGAGAGAGAGAGAGAGAGTATGTGTGTGTATATGTGTATAACAGAACGGAAACGGGAAAGGGGATCGTTCACGGTTCACCGACGATTCGGGAGAATGTGCCGTCACGTGGGACATGGAACGGGAGAGAAAAGTTTCATCAGGCTAAAGCGGACGACGGGAAATACACCCGGGACCGAAGTTTCGCGCGATTTGGTACGGCGGCGATGGCGGTCGTTCTCCAAAAATTACAATTTACGAACCAGCCCGGAGGATTGTTACGAGCACGGGCGAGACGCGGGTCGATACGGCGCAATTCCAGCAGCGGCGGTGACAACTTCACCGTTACTCTTTTCACCGATTGCTTATTCATTAAGAGGCGAGAGGTATGAATTACCTCGCGTTTTTTCACGTTACAAAAAAAATGGCGGTGAGAAAGAATATTTTTATCTAGAATTTATATATTACACGTGCTTTTAGCAATGATAATCACTTACCATTCCCGCCGCGATTTAATAAAGATTTAATAAAAATGCACTAGCCGCATCACAGCGGGGGGGGGGGAGGAGGAGGGGGATCACCCATTAAATTCAATATAGCTACGTTGCCAAGCGTGTTTCATTATGGCGCATCGTATTATTTAAATATGGAGCTTGCATTTACATCAGCCGTATAAATCAGACGATACTTTCCACGACTGCCCTTTTTTTTTTACTCAGTTTCAATCCCAGCTGTATTCGTATTTATTTCATGTACGGAGATTCCGAACGAGGTGATACACAGGCGACCGCGTCGGCTGCCAATAAATGAGAAACGTATGGCCGTATACTTCTGAGTTACATTAATTCTTGAAGGCACATGCGAAGGCACTCGCGCCGATAAATTTACAGATCGAGTAAGAATAGCCCGTGACATCACTCGCAAATCTAAACGCACGGCCGTGAGGAATAAATCGAAGGTACATGTGTCACGTGTTTTTGATGCACGACTCAATTTTCATCTCATTCACAGATCACGTACGATTTGATTTAGGATGACAACAGAATTGTAATTGGACGTAGCGGCGATGTAATCAAACTTCAACGGGTTAGTTTTAAGTCACCCAGCGACTGCCGTCGAAAAGTCGAGCGATTTATTAGAACATTATTCGGCACAATATCGAAATCTGAATAACAAATGAGAGATTTGTAAATTTAATAACATACAGGATTATTCTGGCCTCAAAATTATGCCAATCACAAAACTAACTGTGGCCAGGAATAGTAGAAATATTTTATACTATTAAATGTTGTAATTTTTTTTTTTTTTTTTTTAGAGAGAACTGCTTGATTGAAAGTGAAAATATTAATTGCTAGCGATACATTTCTATTAAAAGTATGAATGTGTAGTATAAAATAATATCCCGTATCCGGAGACAATTACTTGTGACATGATTATTTAATATTATTCTGTCACAATTTTACTATTTTTCACACACGTTCAGACTTAATTAAAAAGATAAGAAATAAGGAAATACTGGCTCTTTGTACTACAATTTTATTTAAATATAGCTATCTGATTTTATTAATAACAGATCCGTGATTCTTTTCAGTTTAAATATACTTTTTATAGAAATACATCACTGACAAGAATTTTCAGCCGAGTTTCTCCTAAAAAATTATAATATTTAACAAATATATAGCATAAGAAAACCGCCCAAATATTCTATCTTTACACAGTTTTGTGACTGTATTTTTATTCGGTTTTTTTTTCTTATATTTTACATTAATTATGTCTTCCTTTTGCCGCGTCTCGTTTTACTCGGGAATTTTATCGTGCGCATTTTATGATTACCCGAGCCAACCATAATAATACCGAGAGACGAGAGGCATATGGCCCGTGAGGATGTTACCTCGTACGTGCAAATAAGCGTTGACACGTGTGGGGTGGTTTGGAGAACGGCGGACGGAGGATGCCTTCCTCAACCTCTCTGTATACTTGTTGCTTTTCTTTTCGTGGCGCTTAAATGGCTCGCGTTTTCTCATTGAAAAACACGCCGTGAACGCGCGTATCGCAGACACTTTTAGACGCGCGAGAAAAACAGGACTAGCGTCTGCTGAGCGCGCACACAGAAATTTACATGAAATTTGTCGCGCGAACGAGAGGAAAGCGTTTTACGGTATTATAGCGACGACGAGTCTCGAATGTCAATTCGACCGGCGACGCGCACGTGAACGAATTACAGGACGGATTTGCGGAGGCGAATTACGTTTTTCTCCCCCTCTCTCTCTCTCTCTCTCTCTCTCTCTCTCTCTCTCTCTCTCTCTCTTGCACGCGCGCGAGCAAACCTGGGCGAGGAACCCAAGATCGCAATCCTAATCATAACACACGGAAGATTCGTATCCTTCGGATCTCTAACACTGCGCTCCGTGACGACAATCTACCATCTGATTCGGCCTTCAGGCGCTGCTACGAACATATAGCTAAATGAAACTAATATATTTTCTCCTCGGGGATTTTTCGGGGATTTAATTTATACACAAATAAAATGGAACAGACGGTGTTATAGTCATCGTCGTTTTGTATCGACAATCACAAACGTAAAATTAAAATGCGGACAGAAAAAAATTAGTATCAATTCAACGATCATGTATAAGCAAGAATATAAAATCCTCTCTAAAGAGTTTGACAATCTTCAATTTCACCAAAACATTACATTTTTATTTCAATATAATAATAGATATCTAAAGAGCATAATATGATTGTTTTGATAATAGTGATTAAAAGGATTCTTTGCTTGTAGATATTATTATTGTCTAACATTCCTTTTTCCCAACTTAATGAAAATTATTATTGAATAATGAGAATATATTTTTCTTAATTAAACTATACAAAAACTATTCGTCATATTAACAAGTTTAATTTTTTCAAGATTCATTATTCAAGATTAAATTTTTTAATGAAATTTCATTCTGGCTTATACATGAAATAATAATTGTATTATAGATTCGAGACACTAATTTTTTGCTGTGTAGCACTCGTGAGTTAAACAGATTACGTTCTAAAAGTTACCTGATAATTAATAGAGGATTTCATTTAACATGCCTGAGTCAGTGTAGAATCAGCGCTTAATTAAGAAAAGCTGTAATCGAGTTTTATTATACACTCTGTATTTTAGCAAGTAGTCGTAATCGGCCACGTAGTTAGTCTTTTAGTACTCAAGAAAAGATGTTTAAAAAAACGATGTTTAAAAATTCCGTCTACTATCGCGTATTATTTGCTAATGGTTATCTTCTCCGAATCCTGTTTTCTTTCGTATTAAATTTTATGTAATAACAGGATGTTAAAAAGCGTGTAGTGAAAAATCACGAGTGAAGTTTTGCACAAGTAGAACAAATTATTTCACGCACGCGGTACGTCATGCTCGCATTTCTTTTTCATAACAAATCTTGTATAAATTTCACATTAAGAATACAAGTAAACTCAACATCATTATAACTAAGTGCTCTAAAGAGAGTCGGATAAAAAGATGATAAAAAATATTTCTTGAAAAAGTTTCTCTCCTTTTTCTCTACCGGTTTCTCTCCAGACTACTGCGGATTATTACCGCGGGGAAACGTGATTTACATTAAAAACAATACTCTCGACCGTTATAATCGACCGCTTGCCAACGCAAAAAGCTAACTGCCGGTTCTCCAGTCACAGATCGTGGAAATGAACCATTAACAGTTCATAATTGCATTCGGTAAGTCAAGCGACATCAAACTAAAAATTAACCCACGTAACCACGTACACGGGCAAGAAGTAATATCATTTTTTAGCGTATGATTCTTTTATACGAGACACGAGTTTTGATTACGTTCATGTGAAAGCACTAGGAAACCGTCGTCCACACACCACACACACACACACACACACACACACACACGTATTCTCACGCACGTGTCCCGATAACATATAATATTGCAACGTGGTCCAGCGCGTTTTGTTTTTGCTTTTATTTATTTCCTCGCCTTGATTAAATTTCCGTCGACAGCGAGCAATCACTGGCTTCCCGCTCGCTCGTTATTTACGTGCAAAACGCTTAATCGTTTTTAAAAGAGGAAAGCCACGATGTTAACTTTTATATCCGAGATCGGTCGCCTCAAATCTAAAGGGTCAGTAAAATTTTGTTTTTGCTTCACGATAGATATCAAAGTTTCTAGACTTGAATTTTAACAGTTAAATCGAATTTAGTAATAAATCTTTGCTAATACAAATAGAGGTGCGAATAAACAAATATTTTTAATACCCTTCTTTTGAAATGCGTGTTAATAAACTTGCGGTGATTAACGTGGGAATAAATTACCTATTTATGAGATGTCATGTATTATTCCTACGTATTGATGTTATACATAAATTTACGTATACTTTACATATGCTTGACACAACTTTTAACGATCCAATTCCTCCAATTAAAATAAAAGAGAACTTGACACTCATCGATATGCTGCGCGGTACCGGTGTATTGTAGTATGATAAACTATAAAATATATGAGTATATCCAATTTATAGAATATCGCTCGAGGAATGTAATTGATATTTTGAAAAATGATTGTTCGAATAATTAGAAACGATTAATTCTACGTGCATTGGCAATAATAAATTACTCACCCCATGATTGCACCGATGTCACTCAGACTTCTTCCTCTTCCTCCTCCTCCTTCTCCTCTTAGGCTCCTTTTCATACTCACACAACACACACTCGCGAGACACGCTTAATTTCGATTGCACGAACATTAATCACTGAGATACAAGGAACTCGCGCGGCACTCTCGACGTGAGTTGCATGTGACATGCGCTTTATTAGACCCTGCGACGGAAAAGCAACGTTTGCCAGTCGAATTGTTAATTACGGCGTGACAATAATCGTTAATTGTAATAATCATCGTGGGGGATGATTGCAATTGTGTCTCGAGATAATGACGAGATAAAGTCACCACCTGCTGGATCAAGTCGCGTGAGCGATAACAGGCGACAGTTGATCTTGTTGCATAGAGAGGCTCTGGCTGAACGGCTTCCGTCTTGTTGAGCAAGTAAACGAATATACAATCGTTCGTCATGTATACACATCGCAAGAAAACAAGCCGTCCGTCTTATCTACCAAACAATTCCTCGTTACGAAACATTTAATTCATCATGAGATAAACTATTTTGTTTATGTTCTCTCTATTTCGTACATTTCAAACTGTTCGCTAATGAACTGTAATCAAGTTTTATTACATACGTTCTGTATTTTAGCAAGTAGTCGTAGTTAGTAGTTTTATAAATTAATGTAAAAAAAAAAGAAACGAAAAAAATTTAGACTACTATGACGTAATATTTGTTAACATATCGATATACTGTGGCTTCTGTTATTTGAATTATGCGATTTAAATTTCGTATTATACTCGTGTCCTGTCTTTATTTGAAATAGACAATGGACAAATGATATTTTAATCACCAAAATTATTTAAAGGCTGTTTTTATAAACACATTTTAATCAAAATAAAATTATATCGCGTGTAATATTATGAAACAATTTGTAATTCTTGCCCTCGACCTCTTTGATTATCAGTTTCTAATATATAAATTGCACAAAATTTTATTATACTAAATTTTTTATACTACTAGATAGCTTGTGCTTGGATATGAAAGTTTACTCCAAATCATCAAGAGTTAATAAATCGCGCGAGTTGAGTTTAATAATTCTACAGTTATTGTTTGGCGTTTATCGCGATCGTGTAAAAAGATTTTCTTTGCTTTAAGGATTTTCAATGCAGTGTACAACGTTTCGATAGATAATACAACACCTCTCGCAAAATCGCGTCTTGAGAGATAACACAATAGGCGGAGCGGCTTGCGCCACTTTCTGCCACCTCGAGGATAATACATACAGTACGGTGTTTGCGTACACGCGTCGATCTTGCTGCGTAGCAGAATGAGCAGAGCACGTGGTCTGCGTATTATCTTACGAGACACGACTAGGAGAGAACGTCAACTATTCTCTACGTACGCGATATGATTACCAACTCCCTCAATTTCCACGATCCGTATCGAGGCGATGACAATTGATCGAAACAGATAACCATATGTGATAACTTATTTAAAATGTACAGATAACGAAACAATAGTTGAACAAAATTATTACAAATTATTTCACAATTTAGCGCGATAATTATTTTAACGATGTCAGATTTTGCACATATCTTACATATTTTATTTATTGCGGATTTAAATACAATTTGCCCGTATTTTGTAATGAGAAACGCAATTTAGCTACATGTTTTATAGTTTACAGTTAATTAGGGATCCGAACTGAAAGAATATTTTAGCTCAGTTTAAAAAGAATATTACGGTTACGGTTAAAAGAGTAAAATAATTGTTCCGGTTTCAATTGTGGTTTCTTAGTTAATGAAAGAAATTGAAACCATTTGAATAGCAGTCTTTAGAATTATGATTTTTCAATAATTATTCTTTCATTCGTTTCTCTTTATTCTATGTACAATGTACAATTTTTTGTGCTTTTATATTTCTATTCTGTCTGTGCATATGTAAAAAAAAATATAATAGAGCAAAAAATGGGACAATAAAAAGTATAAAATAAAATAATTTAAATTTGTATACATTTGCACACATGATAGTAAATAGACAGTATAAAAATATTTGAATTTATAATAAATTTAATACTAATTTTTATTATATTTATTATATTTTACATATTTTTAAAAAATTTTCCTATTATCAGAATTGAAATTTGAATATTCGTTTCCTCTTATTTTTGATACTTTTGAAACTATAATGAGTTCAGCGAGCGCGGTCTTGGTACTACTACATGATTCTACCTTTATCATTTATTAGATATAAAACAACGATAAAACAAAGAATATCCTTAATAGCACACTTACTGAATCCAGCCAATCTCACATGTAATCTATATTCTGGCTTGTAACAAAAAGTTCTTGTTAAATCTTATAATCTGTAAAGGAAATACTTTAAAGAGAGAATAATATATTGTATATAAGGAATACTTAAAATATAATGATATATTATTATATTATTAATAATTATATATTGTATATTATATATTAAGTATAAAAAACAAAAAATCAATAAGAAATAATTTTGCCAGTCCGGTTATGATTCCGGTATTATACTTTATAAAATTTTGCTACGTAATTTACGGTTTTGTTTCAACTAAAGAAAAAGTTATGAAAACGGTTATTGATTCCAATTCGGTTCAGATCCTTGGTTAATTATACGTCCAAGTTAACTATCAGTTCTATTTTAATAATCGTCTTATACGTTTCAAGGTAAAATTGCCGATGCTCTCTTTTTTCTATCATTGATAAAAATGTCCCGAAATAATTCGTATAATCGATACTTACGAGTATTTCAATGCTTGTAATTCGCGAGCCGCGACTTGGTTTGTAGCTTTATTTGATCTTTTCTCATATTATGTGTCGTAACGTGATAAAGCGCAATTCGTTTGCGCTATTAATGTCGAGAGTGCCGTTCGAAGCGCCCGATCGTAATGATTATCATGACTAATGTGCGTGCGATCGTAATTAATTATGTTTTGCGAATAAATATTGGATGAGCGCTACGAAGAAGCGAAAGGGGATGGAAGAATAAGAGAGAAGAAGAATGAGGCATCAAGTGACGGAGCAATCACACGGGGTGTTTATCATCTTTTATGTGCGGAATTGTTTACCACCGCGATGATCGTATCGCTATCAGTGTTTTGCATTTATTCTAAAATGATTCTTCTGTAAGAAATATTAATAATTTTATAACACTTTTTTTTCAGCAATACATTGTGTATGTTCTTAATAAGGTTTATAGTTACATTCGTTTATTTCGTGCAAGAATTAGATTACTGGATTTGAAATCCGGTGATCTTGCATCAAAATTGAATTCGGCTAGTGAAATCAACATAGAAATTATTGTTTATTCAACATAGAACAGGAAGTTCTATTACCGCATAACTCGTATTCGCGATGAGGGAAGCGCAGCTAAACGCGCGATGGAGAGCGAACAATGCTGCCTGAAACGGCCATTTTCCCGGCGACATAAAGAAAACCAATGAACACTTCGTGAGGACGTAAATAGACTGTGTATTCTAGAGCTGCGTGCATCTACCCGGCCACTATTCGCGAACAATGTCCGTCTTGGTACGTGCTTCAGTTTGACGAGAAGCCGATATGGAGCGCTTGTTCTAGTTCATACTATCGTTGATAAGCTGTAGTGAAATTCATCTCGTAACACTTGTACACGCTAATTATTACATATAAAATCTTTGGATCTGCAAAACTAAATTTTAGAGATGTGCGAATCAAATTTTTTGATACCGAAGTGAATCAAATTGACAAAATTTTCCCCGAATTGAATCAAATCGTTGGTACATAATTTTTAATTAACAGTATAATACTCTGAAAAATAATTTTTATTCTAGCCAATCTATCCCTAAAGAAAATGAATCTCTTAATTTGTTGAATAATTCGTTAGGTAAACTAAGTAAGGTAATTTCTCCAGAATATAAAGTTACAAAAGTGTTTCCTGCGAAAGGCAAAAGTTTCTCTAAGGATGTTCCGTCAGGGACCTCATAAGTTGCCGTTAAGATGATTCTCGTGTCCGTCCAATTTTTGCTTTCAAGTCCAACAGTGAAGCGAAACGAACGAGCTTAATTAGAAAAATGTTTATCTCGTTATTCAAAGAAAAGAGAGGATTCCTCGAGCATCTCTCGCAACTTGACAGACTTTATTATATGGAACCGCTTATAGGCTGAGTAGGTCGCAATCGATTCCGGAGGAAAACGGATAGAAAATAGACGGTCGTTACGTGAAGGGCGAGGCAAAAGAGCAGAAATATTGTGTCTAGTGGACCTCCGTAAGACGCGTTTGTTTTCTTGAATGCCACGAAACAGAAAATAGATACAGGGAGAATCGAATATTGCCGGCTAGTATCCACTATTGCGGGATCTTTGTAAGTCTTTGTTTGCGTTGAAAGAAGCTGCATTGAACTTTATTCCCTTGCTTTGACGATACTGCTGCTCGGTTAACTGCTGCATTTGATTTTGTGCGATTTAAAATATGAACGGTTTTAGTTTTACAATTATTCTTTAACATGTAGAAAAATTACGTGATATCGGATGAAGAGTAGAATTATAATAAAGTAAACCACTTGATTAACTACTAAAGTTAACCATTTGATTAAAAACCAGCACTACTAATTTAATTTCGACCACTTTAAATTTATTATTCCATTAACTTACATCATGTTTTCTGACCAATAATAAGCCGTTATTGCTAGACCTCATTTCCATGCTTTTCCTAACACGTAAGTTTTTCGTATTAATGAAATTCACCCTCTATTTCTACTCGACCCCTATATTATTGCGAGTCGGCGTAATATAATATACATAGTTACATGGTTTGACACTCACGAATAAATTCAACAGTATTTCCGGGCCGAAAAAGTTCTAACAAACGTCCTCGGAAGGGGCAAAACTCAGAAATAAAATAAATCAAAATAAGTAAGTTCCTTTCCCCAGGGAAGTGCGGAGACTCATAATACAAAATATAAGCCATGTTCATGCCACGCGGTCGAACACGCGTGGAGGCAGCGAACGAGAACGGAAGCAGGCCGCTGGCTGCGTGAAGCGCCTCGGAGAGAACGAGAGAACAAGAAGAGAGGGGGAGAGAGAGAGAGAGAGAGAGAGAGAGAGAGAGAGAGACCGAGAGAGATAAGCCGCATGACTGAAAGGGTAGTTTCAGGGACGCGCTCGGGGCGGCGGCGGCAGCGACGACGGGGTGGGAGAACGGAGTCGGGGCGACCCGCGGTCGGTCCAGGGATGATCCCGGCTGTGTCTATTTATATGAGAGCCAGGGGAGCGCACAACCTGTTGGCCGTGTGCTCGGGCTGTGCTGTACAGCGGGCCGCGCGTCATCGTTCTACACGGCGTTCCCGATACACCATGTACGAGCTGGTTGGCTGGCTGGCTGTGTAGCCGGCTACTTCTCTCTCTTCGTTTCTCGTGCGAGCTGCGCACACGGGCATACACGGCGCTAAACGAAAGTGGGTCAGCCACCAGCGTGTAACTGGGTCGGCGCGTCGTACTGTTGCGTCCCTTAGTGATATCAGCCCAGACACGAGCTCCTCTCGACGACGAGCCGACAGAGGCGGCTTCGGAATCCCGATGCTTTTGCGCGCACTGTCGGACTGTTGATAATAAATAACGCGCGGGCCACGCTCACGCAGGACTTGCAATTTCTAATTAACCGTTTCCGAAAATCCATGCCCCCTCCTCCCCACTTTGAATTCCACAAAAAGCATACATGGCAGTCGCTGCATCGGTAGAGACTGCAGAAATACATGAAAATCAACATCAATGCTTTTGTTCGTACTTTTGTTGTTTACATTTTTCTGACGTTGAATGCAAACTTTATAAAACAATCATATACCGGCGCATACGAAATAGTGTAGTCAATATAAGCATACATTAACCAGTTCAAATTTAAAAGCATATGTATGTTGATTTTATAACAGACGTATTCAATGTGTAGCTATGTTTTATTATTTATAAAATGAGAACTCAATATCCATTTTTTAAATCTACAGTTTATTTCTATAGAAGAGAAAACAAAGCTTATGCGAAAACATAAAATAAATTTATTTCGAAAGCGTATTAGCGATTATAAAGGTTCGGAAAAAATTACATTATATATAATTTGTATATATATTGTACGTGTTATTGGTCAGCGAGGAAAAAAACTTGAGATTTAGTTTGTCTCTCAATTTTACAAATTGCACGATACAAGGCAGATTAATTTTAGACATAATTAAATTCGCGAAATGTCAGGATTGTCCCTAAATCCAGTTCAGACAAGCGATTAATTATTTTTCATGATAAAATTA